>NC_056735.1:533407969-533672969 GCF_019279795.1 Protopterus annectens
ATGATGCACAGGCTAAGTAAGAATTATTATTTCCTTGTATTAACAGATTTTCTGCAGGCGAAATTCATAAATGCCAGATGTGCACAGAAGTTTTGAAAATCTACAGTTATTATCTGTTTCAATGCAATTCCTTGTATGACTTTTTACCCTGTATTATTAGCAAATGTTATTTCTATGTATACATTCCAGTAGAAGTATTTTACAGTATACAGTTTTTTTCTGGTATCTTGTACCATCTATATAATTCATTTTCGTAGGGAAAAAAAGAAAACTTCTTAGTGCCTAGTAACAAGTCTGCACCTGCATTCAGAATATTTGCCTCTACTTCCATCCTGTCTTCCTCTTGAAATGCATTCCATTACACTGCCCCTCAATTACCATATGTGTAAATACCACATCCATTTGTTTCTCTTTTCTTCCTGTGCAAAAAAGTTTAGCTGTTCTTGTAACTCCTTTGACCCTTATGATCCAGCCCTGTTCCTGCCCTGGCACCACATTTCTAGACACTCTAAATATTCTCAAGTGTGCTCTGGACGTTAACTTTCAATGGTTGCATCCTTAAGACTTTTTTACACAAATCAAGTTATTTTCCCACAATTCAAACAAATATTCATACCTCTAGAACCATACATATTACTAAAGCAGATAAATAACAAACTGTTCAGCACAAGCTAAATTTTACAGTGGTAACATTCATTACATTCTAAGTCTTAAAATTGGTTTTATAAAAAGCACAATAAACAGTAAATATATCTTTTTTGTATTCTTTGTAAGCAACTTATACTATCGCAATAATCATTCAAGCTAAACACATACTATCAGCCTCATTTTGTTAATCCAGCTTTGAGTTTTCAAATGAAGTTAAGCAGCCCTACCTTTGTTGCTTAGTTTTTGAGAACCTTAGAGAAATATGAAAGTATGGCAATAAAAATAAATCATAACACAATTTAATATCTCTTTAGCTGCATTAGGCAGAAGTCATGCATTAATGCAGCTGTATATTTATTTATTTTAGTTATTTTATCTTTGTTTACCGGGATAGTCCAGAGGCCCGGGGGGGGGGGCACTAGTTACATAGAATACATAATCTAAGAATCTACAAACAGAAGATGACGCAAGCAAAATAACCACAGGGAATACATAATATAAGAGAATGTAAACTTACATTGAGACAATCAAAAAGTCCCGTATGTTACAAAGAATACAAGTGTAATATAAAGAAATACAAACACATTTTGAGATGATCAACTTTAACACCTTGGTTAGTAATACTCATAAATGTGTTAACAAAATCATAATCGTATTAGAGGAAGAACACCCCACTTGTGTACAAAGAACATTATAATATTTAGAGAAATATAGTTAGATATATCTCTTAAATATAAAAATTGGAGTAAGAGATATAAGATTAGCTTAGTAATTTAAGATCCGTTATAAGAACTGACTATCATATAAGACTTAAGATGAAATATTTCAATAGCTTACATTTAACATAGTTTGCAAATATTAAAAATATGAGCACACAATGTTAGATTCCTAGAGGTATTACTAGGCAAATTCCGGATTAATGTTTGAAAGTGTCACAAGGGTTTAGTAAGTTACATAGCTGGACTTCAATTTCTTTGTTAGAGTCAAAGCGAACAACAAATGGAGTAGTAGCTAGTAAATTAAATATGCACAAAGCAAACCAGCCAGGCAGTCGGTGTACAAAAAGCAGTAGAAAAACTTTGACATAAAAAACAAACACATAATAAGTGCTTTTGCACCTAAACAATGTGCTTCCCCAGATCCTATAAAGTGTACGCATAAAACCACACTTAAATACTAATGCCTTAAACCTCTTGACGTCAATTCCAGTTTTAAAGGTACAGAGTCGTTTAGACCTTTTCCTCTAGTCACTTTAAAATAAGTATCCATTTAATTTCTTAGCATTCAGTGGATGTTCTTATATCACCTCTACTTAAACTAATTCTATCAAGTTCTAATGCCATAAAACTAAAACAGTGTTCCGCACCAGCTACCAGAGTGTGTTTGGCTAAAGCATTCTTACTATCACTTCTATGCATACTATATAGATGTTCTTTGATTCTGTCTCTAAGATAACGATTGGTCTTACCCACATAAAAAGACTGCCAAACCTCACATACTGCTAAATAAATTAAATTGGCTGTACTGCAATCTGCATAAAAATTAAACTCAAAAACACGATTAGTATCTGGATGGTGAAACTGGTAATCACATCTAATGTACTTACACACATTACATCCCCTACATGGGAAACTCCCAGTCTTACTAGAGACAATCCTCCAAGAAACATTAGCATTACTATGGACTGACATAACACAACATTCTCTTAATGAATTTGCCATTCTTAAAGGAAAGTGTGGTAGATCACCCAATAGTTGTTTACATTTATCATCTGACATTAGTACTCTCCCGTGTTTATTAATAATGTCACATACTGGTTGAGTATCATTAGAGTAAGTCAAACACATTCTTATATTATTATAATTCTTCACATTGCGAGTAGAAATAGCATTAACATCACCCTCAGAAAAAAAATGGTTTTGTTCTAGTAGCTCTATTCATTATAGCTTCATTCTGTGCCATATTGTTTACTGGGCACATACTAATTTCATGAACTTTAATCATACTTTGACTTAGGAATTGGGTCCATTCCCATTATGGTATTAGAAACCCAAAAGACTTGGAGAAATTAAAAGAGAGAGAAACATCGTAAGTTGCTCACTTCTGTTTCAGTGGAAGCATAAATAACAAAATTACCTTCAGGAGAGATTTTTCTCTTTCAGCAGTTTAGCAAGACAATGATTTCATTAATATGTAAATACTAGAAATGTCTCCTTCTATTTCCCGCTGTTGTTGTAGTTTTTCCATTTTGAATCTTCTATAAATCTTTTATCCCATGTTTCCCTTTATACCCCATGCCCATTGCAATCTTATATGCTGGGTCATTAAATTGATTGGCTGGTCTAATTATCTATAGTTGCATATGACTCTTATGGTATTTCAATTAGCTAGGGCCAACTTTACTGTTTGATGCTGGTGCTGAATGGGTGACCTATGCATAGAATGTTGCACCTAAAAGATCGATGGCGTCCTGAAATGGTAGTTAGGCTCGGAGAAGATTGAGTAATTGAGTGTTGCATTTTCCTCACTTTTTCTTATTCTAGGAGTCTCTGGAATCTCAGACTTGGTACACATGCATGCATACAAACACACACACACACACACACACACACACACACACACACACACACACACACACACACACACACACACACACACCATTCTGCTCAACTGCCCAGATTTTCACAGAATTTCCACATTTTTGCCTTATATTTTTGGTCTGTTACTCATAAGATTTTGGTTTTCTTATAAATTATTGGCAAATCATTAAGGGCTGAAGTCAAATAATAATGACAGACATTTGAGTTGCAGACTTCATACCCTTCATAAAATTCATGATTATGTAAAACCTGATATTCTATCAACGTTCTAATTTTGTAAAAGCAGTCTTTAGAATTTGCCCCTATTTTGGGGCCTTTGTCCTCCCATCATTAATGGCTTTGCCTGGATTTCTTGCTCTAAGAGGCTGAGAAATATGACACATACACACACATTTGTGTATATGCATATCCATATATATGTATCTCTTTATGTCTGTCTGTCTATCTATAACTTGGAGGTGCAGATGTGCTTATTCCCATGAAGGAAAATACTTTTTTTGTGTGATATTGAGAGTGTCACAGTTTTTTTCTGGTGACCTCCCAGAGTTTTAGATGCTTTACTGTTGAATAACTGTGTGTTGACTATATGAGAGCTGGTCATTCATAGTGGACTCTAGCCAAGACTGACTAGAAATGGAATATACATGGTAAATAATTATGGTGCTGAAATACACCTTTAGTGTCCCTGCTAAACTTATATTTTACTGTGCTGACCTGCATATGATAGCTACTGATTTCAGAGGCTTGTGAGTAGTTAATAACATTATACCATGGCAAGGTATGATGTGCATACTTCATATTATATCCATAGTGGATGGATGAGGTGGAATTGTTTGGTCTTGAAGGCAAAGCCAGCAAAAAGAATATCCTGCACCATGTATAAAAATAATAATCCACACCTGCCAAGATATATCAGTTCTACACAATTAACATTTTTTTTCATTTTGAAGTATTTTTTTGTTTGAATGTTTAGATAATATGTTTAGCTAAGAATGAATAATAAGAACAGCATGTAATAAAACATCGTAATAAAGAGAATATCAGAAAAATATGAGTGCCAACTAATTTTAATATTAAATAGAGGTTTCTAATATAAACAATAAAAAACAAAGATGGTATGCTAATTGGGAAATTCCACCAACAGTTATAAAAGACTTTAAATCTGCAGTACAACAAAAATGTCCCCTATCATTGTTCCATTTTGGAAGACCTGTTTGCCCAGCATCACAGAACGTTAATTTAGAAGGATTATTCTGTTGACAGGTATTAACAACACTGTACAACACCAACTGTATGGAAAGTATAAAGCATGCATTCATTCCTCACACCACATCTGACTTAGAGCAGTGTACCCATAACAGAAAAAGGCAACCATTATAGCTCAAGTTTAAAGAGATTAAGATGTCTTATGATGAACTACAAGTTCACTCATGTTCTTTTGGCCTAATAGTTTATGCATTATCCACCTGTGAGAAAGTGCAATCCTAACACTGCAGGCAATCTCATCTTTCTCTGTTAAAATTCATGGTACTGAGAGTGCTTACCATTTGTTAAAATAAACAAACTTAGGATAAGTCAGAAGAGCCATTAGTATTGTATTCTTTTGGAACTTCCAGTTTAGCAATTCATGGCATAATTTTATCAAACCTCATTTGTTGTATCTTAATAGGACTCTAAAAAGAATTTTACGTTCATGCAGTCCCACACCATGTACTGTAATTTTCTTTTTCTTTTAACATGTATGTATATCTGCATTCTTCTGAAAAAAAAATGTTCCTAGTCTGTGATGCTTTAGTACAATTTCATTTGAGCTATTTTCATAGCAGCAATTTAAATTTTTTTAATGTGCTATTTTTTAAATATTAAGTATTGATATACATTTTTAAGCTTTTTAACGGAAGCCATGTCTGTCTTTTTTTTTTTTTTTTTTTTGCATTGTACGTTTTTTTCCTTTGTTTTTCATTTTGCAGCATTAATCTTTCTGTACTATTTCCCTGATGTTATTCCTTAAAAGTTCAGTTTGGAAATAAAGGTTATAGTGAGAATTTGAAATTAGTTTTGGCTTTTATTTATTTTTTGGTTTGCTTGTGCTTTTTTGTTTTTATGTTTTACTTTTTAGTTATCTGTTTTAATGGTCCTTATTTGAGGAAATGTTTATATTTCTACACCTATTACAGTTTCAGTGGTTGATATATTTTTCCATTTCTGTAGGACCTAACTTGATCGCTCCAGTTCTTGGACACAGTCAGCTTATTTTTCACTGGGGAAGAGCTGAGCTTTCCTGGGTAAGAGAAGAGATCTTCAATGCATTCCTTCTTCCTGAGAAGTTCTATCAGCTTATTTCTTTCCCCAGTAGTGAGAGTTGGATGGTAGGGTGTGGTCCTATGCTCCCTGGTTGAGTACTGTCCTCCATGTTGGCGATCGTCTTAGCTCTGCTGCATTGCTGCAATAGCAAGGAGCAAGTCTCCTCATGATAAGTACTTAAGGAATATGCCTCTGTGCAATGATAGTACATGGTTTTAGGCCCATGGTCCATGAATGTAACAACCAGTGCTCCTATCAAGTATCATTCAAGTGATTAGCCAGATCTGTATCTTCCCAAATAGGTGAGCTGATAATGTACACGCATTCTCCTCCTTATTTTACCACCTTCTATAGATGCTCTAGTTGTTATTCAAACTTGATTTTCCTGTGCCATAGGCAAGATGGCTAGTGGTTGATATGATTGTGATGTTTGGTTGTGTGTGTATTTGCAGCTTTGTGACAGAAGTGTAGTTGACTATTTTAGTGCTCTGATCTCTGCACTGGAACCCTGCCTCTCCAGCTCTTCATATGAATAGAAAAAAAGGCCCATTGTCTGGTGGGTGCTACTGAAATGCAGGAGCCAACCAGCTAACCACATCCTGTTTCAATATTCCACCCCTGCCCCTCCTCAACTGAGGGGCAATTCAAAAAATCCACAATTAGATACCTTAGAGTCTTAAAACACAGGAGGCAATCATATCCCTTCCTCAGCTGGAGAAACAAAAAATAAAGAGAGAAAGAAAGAAAAAGCATTTTATTTATTTATTTTTTTATTATTTTTTTAACGGTAGCAAACTGCAGCTGCTACAGTTTATACCACTCATGGAACCCTGCAATGCTCAGGTTTTAGTAACAATAAAAACATTTTTTTTTCATTTAAACTATAGCAAATGATTGCTACAGTTTATACCCCACAGAGCAACACAGCACTCAGGTTTCAATTAGAAAAAAAAATGAAACACTTATTTTTTCTTAAACTGTAGCAAACTGCTTCTAAAAAGGTTTCAACCTTGCACATAGTGCTGTAGCACTTGGGTTTTACTGAAAATACAATCATTGCTTTTAGAAGTTGGTAAGAACTGTATAGCAATTGATATCAGACAATTTTAATACTTAACACTTTCTGTCCAGGACAGTTATCTGCTTCTTCCCTTCCTAGCTATGCTACTGCTTTGCTGCTGGTGGTTGGCTGTTATTGCATAGCATTACTGGCTAGTGAATTGTTTCTTCTTCACAAAGTTTTCAAATTGTTTTTGATTGGATTGTTTGTTCTCTTCATCTTTCTCTGTAATGTCTTCTCTTTCTTTTAATATATATTCTGTTTTCATTCCTTGATTTTTGCATTTAAAATCTATTTGGTTATTGGTCTTCAGTTTTAATTTATTGTTTTGTTTTTTCGATATTGTGTTCCTTCTTGTCATATATTGCATTGTGTCTGGTTTATGATGTGAACTTAGCGAAGATTCATACTTCATTTCTGAATGAAACCACTTTCAACCTCTGTAGTATCCTTGCCCACAATTATTACCTTTAAAGACTCAGTCAAATGCCTTATTTTCCCTGCATTCTCCACTCAAGGAGCCTGATGCTTAGTATCACAGAGAGTGTAAATCTTGTCCCTTTAGTCTTAGTTCTTTATCCGGGTCCAACTTATTTCCTCTTCCAGAGAGTTTTCTTCACATTCCTTAAGACTGCAATACCTGTGAATGTAACCTTAGGCATGTCTTCATCTGCCTACTTCAGCACTTTCTGCATTTCTTTTTTTATTTCAAACACTTTTATTGAATTATCATCAACTATCAGAAGATTGCTTTGAATGTTAATATTTGCTTATGTTTGTTTTCAGCTGCTTTCTTCTGCATTTATTCCATGCATTCCTCTGGACTGCTTTGGTTTTTTACACACACACACACACACACACACACACACACACACACACACACACACACACACACACACAGACACACGCACACACATGCACACACACACACACACGCGCACACACACACACACACACACACACACACACACACACACACACACACACACACACACACACACACACACACATACGGTTAACACTTTCCTCATACTCTTCATTTCTTCACTGCATTTCACAGGATTGCTTTGAATGTGTGCATACCCTTCAGGTTATCTCTCACAGTATACTGCAAATTTGTATTCTGTTTTCTTCTCTACTTTTCACTAGATTGCTTTGCATGTGCAGATACCATTAATGTTATCTTCCTCAGCATACTTTACATCACTTTCCACTGTAATGCTTTGGATATTTACACAGCCTCAAGTTTATCTCCTTCAGCATACCCTGCATTTCTTGCCTTTGATTATGACTTTGCTAATGCATTTCCTCCACAGACAAATCATCTGTCAAAAGAATCCCTCAAGTTTCCTCATCATGAGCATTACATGTGAGTGATTCAAAAGGACTTTCTCCTCAGTAAAGCCGGAAGTTATTTCAATATTTCTATTCTTCCTTGCATACATAATTTGTCCAACTAATCACCCTGTTGCCCAACCAACCACCCTGCCTTTATTTGACCCAGGGTTTCATATCTGGCTCCTCTGCTTTTCACAGGTATATCCAGCCACAACATCCTTGTTCCCTGACTTTGAGATATTTGTCATTATTACATGATTATCTTTATGATGCACTTACCATCCAATATACTGATAGTTCTCCCATCTTCATCTTCAAGGAAATATCAAAATTAGGCCACACATGCTCCTTACATGCCATTGCCTCCCTTCTGCTTTCATATTCAAGTTTAATCCACATATAATCTGTATTTTTTCTCCAGAAATTGTTGTTTCGCTGTATTAGTCATTGTTTAGTCTTCTTCTCTTTTGACTCTGCTCATCTTAACCTTCTTCTCGCATAGTACCACCTCTTTTTGCCTATCTCTTCATTTGTTGCAATGACATCAGATCAGCTTTTTCCCTTTTCAACTTGCTCATAATCCCAGGACATTTAATTATATTTCAAAGTCCCCAGATTCCTGAAACAGACAGTAGGCAATAACCCTGCCCTTGGAATAATGCATCTTTGCTATATACTCTGGGCATGTAGTGCACTGAATTTGATATATAAACCTAGCATGTATATCACGACAGTTAAAAGTCCTCTGGAAATACAGTCCTAACCATAAGTAATCCTCTATGCCAGAAATGGTAGTAAATAAATGATTCTGATAATGTCAGTCTAATGTCCATACTTTTATCTGAACTTGTAGTACCCTACAACTACTGGTGCATTATGCTTGCCACTAAAATGGAGCCTTCTGCCACTCTGTGATCCTTTGGGTATGCCTTCCCTTTCACAATAGGTGGGATAGAATTTATGTATAATAGGTGGAGGGGAAAGCTCTTCATTTAGAAAGACTTGTAACTAAATTCATGTCAGATAATATTGAATACGTCCTAGCAACAACTATCAAATTGATCTACCAGATCCCCTTCCACCAGCCATTAAGGGGAAGATACTGTCAGATATTGCTTTAGTAAAACTAGTTATGGTACCTCTCAATGAATTGTTTTTTGTCCCCCATGATGGCACATGACTCTGTATTGCCCATTGTATCTGATAAGCTTAGGACTCTATGTCTTTAACAGGCCCTATCTAACATTACGAAATGGAACTAAATACAGTAGAATAAAATGCTATTTTATTCCATTAATAATCACTATATTATATCATCTATAAAGAATTCATAAAGAAATCACAGTCATTGTGCATAATAGCAGACCAGGGTTCATTAGCACACTACAGTAACAAAGAGAACAGATGCTTGCCATGTTTCTGCTAACAGAAGCTCACAAGCATCATATGATGGGTGAGGCAAGGTTCTATGCAGTAGCAGGTTTTCTACCATGCATCAGATGTGTAAGGATTTTTTTAATTTATGTTTTAGAAACCTGTACGCTGAACAACATGCTAGCCTGGAAGGGAGATTGATGCACTGGCAAATGCAGCACCACTGAGCAGTATACAGTTAATCTCCCATAGGTTACCCCATTGTTGCTAGCTGGTATTCCACTGGTGCTGGTTTCTTATAATATAATTTTATTCAGTAATACGGCCAAGGCCACAAAACAATGTGAAAAAGTGCATATAGAACAGCAAAATGAGGCATCATTATGAAAGATATTTGGGGAATATTGAAAATTATTAAGCATTATATAATATGTGCATTGTATAAAATAATTGCTTTTGAAAGAGTTGCAGATACTCAGATGCAATTTTATGCCTTCTCACTATACTTACCCATAACAGAAGACAGTGTTTCCAACAAAAAGGTATTATTTCTATGAAAGTCACACACTTACGTCCCTCCTTTTATATACAGGCAGGGTAATACACAGATCAGTAGTTCTATGTTTGTGGTGTGGAAATTTAGCTCAAAATGTAATATTTTCAAGCTCATTGGCTTTTCTCAAATAAGCAATCTATACTCATAAAAACATTAGGGTAACCTGTAAGAAGAGGATATGTTCCATAACTGGCATGAACAGGAAAACTGTCAAATCAGTATAATAGGTCATAGGTTCATAGTGGGTGGCCTAATGGTTAAGGTGTTTGCCTTACAAACACAAGGTGCAGGGTTCAAGTCTCCCAAGGGATAATTGACTAGGCTTAAAAATGGCTCACAAGGGCAGTTAGCCTAGTACTAATCTATGAACCTATAGTTAAGTAATATGCTAGCTCCTTTTGTGGTCCATTTTAAGCCTAGTCAGTTTCCCTTTTTGTGCTTAAAATATCCTATCCCATTTGGTTATAGATTAGCCTTACCCATCCCATGGATGATAATTATATATTACCCCAAATGTGGATAACTGGGATCATACTATAAATAATTTGAGTGGACACATGCATGGGATAAAGGATTTAGGTGTCCCTGTCCATTAGTAGTACAGCGGTCATTCCTGTGGTAATTTTTCTGTTTCTCATCCATATATCTAAGTTGTGCTTGAACATTGACAGGGATTAACTTAGTTTTGTGTGGATGGGAAGCCTGTTCCACAACAGCTGTATCCTCAACGAAATATACTTGTCTCTCCAGAACATTATATAGCTGTTGCAGAAGAGGTTTAGATCCCTAGACCAAGTATTTTTCATGCCATTTGACTTGCTGATGTGTAGTAAATCCATAAGTAATGGGATGGAGGATGCCTTGTATGCCAGATACGGGTCACCTCTTAGCACTCTGTAGGATACCAGTTATAGTAACAGAGTTTTGGGTTGGTCGATTTAGAGCATGCTGTTTAGGCCTTGTATGCTTTTAATAAGGAATTTCTGTGGGTGTTCCAGTTTTTGAATGTGTCTGGGCAAATACATACCAAATGGGGCATTATATTCAATAAATGGTGTAATGAGGGCTGAGTAACGGGGGACAATGACATCCTTAGAGCTAGATACAATCTCATTGTTTATAATCTGTACAATATAGAAGGACTTTCTTACAATAATAAACACATGTTGGTGAAAGCAAGGCCACTTTCCACATAAGTTCCCAAATCCTGAACAAATAGGTCACCTCTTAGGGTTGTATTTGTCAGTATGGTAGTTACCTAGAGTAAATGACTTACCAAAGGTTACAATAATGCATATTTTTAAAAATTCAATCCATGATGATGACACCAATAGACCTTTCTGAAGTATGAACAAGTCATTTGGGAACTTAATGACTACTCCTAACTTGGAGCCATTTGCAAACTTAGTCAGTCAGAGCCCTTTGGTATTGGCTTTTACGTCAGAAAAATAGATGCTGAATAGGAGAGGAGAGGTCCAAGGTTGACCCTTCTGGTGGTTGGTCTCTTTGTGGGGTAACTTCTCCTATTTTGATTATCTGCATCCTATCCGTGAGACAGGAGTCCAACCATTGGGTGAAATAGGGATTTATTCACAGTTTATTTAACTCTTCTATTATGTCTGAGGTGAGAATTGTGTTAAAACTTTGGCCAGGTCATGTTATGTGCTCTGTACCATTTTGCCTTCATCTATCGCTTTGGTGACTTTTAAAAAAAAAAAAAACACCAGGTTGAGTAAGCATGATCTACCTTTGATGAATCCAAACTGAGAAGGTTCCACTGCTTGTTGGTTTCCTATGCTCAGATTGACTAATTACATGATAAGTCTTTCCATGGCTTTGTATATGAGTTGGTCAAGACTTATGGGTATGTGATTGTCTGGGTCTAATGAAGGTCCTCCCATATGCAGGAGAATGACAATAGTTGTTCTCCATTTGCTTGGTATAAACATCTTATGGAGTCTGCTGAGATTGAACAGCATAGTTAAAGGTGTGGCTAAATTGTGCTTCATGCTTTTTAAGATGCATCCGGGAATATTGTCACTACCACTCGATGCAGTATTTTTAGCTATTTATAGCACTTTTAGGAACTGGTCTTGTGTGACAGCTGGAGGCGAGGCAGTTTCAGGTTTGTCTTGAGGGACAGATGGAGGGGAGAGAGGGGTAAAGTTAGAGCTAAATTTATCATCTATTAGGTTCACTATATCTTCAGCCTCAGTGCAGGTAAGCTTAGTGCATTACAGCATTGTGCTTTTGAGGTTACAAACATAAGTAAAAATGCTTTGTGATTTCTTTGTCTTAGGTAGCTATTTTAACCTTGAACTTGGCTTTGGTGGATTTTATTAAGATCCTGAGCTGTTTGTTTATTTCAGTGAAAAGGACTGCAACATTCTAGCTATTATTATTCTTACTTTTGGTCTGAATTGTTTTCCTTTTATTTTAAAACTTGTTGATATTATGGTTCTGCCATGTGTGCTTTTTCTGGGATTTGCCCTGCACTTGTTCTTATGGGGTACAGCTGTATCTTTGCAGCTGTACAAATGCTGGTATAGTGTGGTGGCATACATTTCTGCATATTCAATGGAAACCAGCAAACTGTACAAAATGGCATACTTACAAGCAAATAAAAACAACAAAACTCCACACAGATGTCACAGTGAATGGTTTTAATCCTGTTTTAGCTCTTTTCATTCCATAAACTACAGGAACTTCTTCAGAAACAGTAAAACAACTTCATTGATGCATTTAAAAAGCCAAAAAGCACAAAAATGAGAGAAACTTAATGGGACACTGCTTAGAAAAAGTATGTACAGACAACACTGCAAACCAACCTCAGAAATAATTTAAGTTAAAAAGACAGGGTTAAGCACCTAATAGAAATAGAAGAAACAATTGACAAATAAGAATAAAATCTTAAAAGAGGTATACATTTTAAAAAATGTATAAGGTCAAATAGATACATAGTCAAAGGCTAGCAGCTTTAGCTTTAAGTGTAGGTTTAATGGAAATAAAGTCATTTATTCCAGGATAACCCCCTGCATTCAAAAGTAGTTGCCAAAAGAAAGCTCATGCTGCTTTAAATGGAGCTCCCAGTTACCCTATAGGCAATGGGATTTTCTCCAAGACTATAAAAACAAATTTCTTAAAGTCTTTACATGTAATAGAATGTTTGTATAGAGCATTTACATTGTGTCCTTTTTTAATCACATAAACATGCTGGTAAATAATTTTTCTCAATGCCCCAATAGTCTTGCCAATATAAAATACTGGGCAGGAAGAAAAGAGGCAATGTAAACAACCCCTTTTTTTCACAGTTATAATCACCATCTGAAAGATGGACATGCTATGAATGTGGGCCCAAACATACACATAGTACACAGGTGGAAGTACCCTAGACAGAGTACATAAAATGTAGCTGTCAACTGCACATACCTTTGGAATTGTACATACAGGTTAGCAGCACATTAGCTGTTTGTAGTATGGAATACTGATGTATTCTGGCCAACTCACTCAATACAGAAGGTTATACTGGGCATGCTCCTACACTTAGAGAAATGAAGCCCATGTCTGACAACAAAATACAGAGGGTCATACCGGGCATGCTCCAGCACAGAGAAATGACCACAAAAGGCACAGTTATGAAGTAATGAGAGAATGCCTATGTCACCGCACAAGGCAGCATAAGGGGAATGTCCCAGGTATATCTGTGAGTCAGCTGCAAGAAGCCTCCATATCACACATGCACTCAGCACACCCCACCTTCATCCGCAGGGTTATCACAGGTCATATCCCTGCTGTTGAGAATGAGTATGGCATGACCCCCGCTTCTGTATGGGAATACCCACAGAATGCAAGAGGTGTCCTATGCAGGTGTGTCCCTCTCTAGCTGTAAGCAGAACCCTGCCAGCATCCAGACCAATGTATTAATATGAACATGAACTATTGCCATTAACACCTTGCACACTTACCCTGTCACACCAGGGGAATCCAGTGTCTCGCAGCCTGGGACTGTATAAATGACAGAATGCACTGGCCTGCTACAGATGGCCTGCATCGCTACCAAATGCCCTACAGTCCTCTGTCAAAGGCCTGTGCATCCCCCTTACTGCCAATGTATGTTATCTCATGGGGTCCCAAATAACAACATAATACATTCCACAGAACACAAATGCAAGGCCATGTCCACAAATCCCAGTAGCATGCCCACCATGTCCTACTGCATGAACTGTGGACCAACCTCTAAATAATGCTGGGATGAAGGGACAACTATAGGGATACTTTGCAGCTATCACTCACATAATGTTAGGAAGGGGATAACAACAAAATACAGAAGGTCATACCGGGCATGTTCCAACACAGAGAAATGAAACCCATGTCTGACAACAACAGTGGAGTATACATATCTGTCAGTCATAGATGTCTGTGCACACGCACCACATTGCACACCATTCATACTTTGCCCACACATTGGATAGGAATACTCACACATATCCAAGGCCAACATACTATAATAGGTCAAACATACACACACAGAGATGTGGGGAAGAGGGAGGCAGACAGTGACAAAGACATTGCCATCATGAGTCCTGTCCCACCCACCACACATCCAGTTCACCAGTATCACATGATGTGCCAATGTCAGTCACTGTATACATTTGCTTTTGGTAGCCCTCAGCCCTATAGTGTCTGTGGTGCTTGTGATAACTGTGTAACATGATAGTACAAATCAGTATTCATCTAGCATTTGTATACCCAGTCCTGTCAAATGTAAAGTGTTCCCAGAGGAATGGTTTATGGCCCATTCACACATACTGCACTTCCAATAGCTCATGCTAGCACTCATGCTGATGTCAGTCACCTTGAAATAACCCTATGGCCATTTATCAGCCCCATAATCTCTGTGGCACATGTGTTAACTGCATAATGCTATAGTGTGACATCCTAGTCAGGTAGGAGTTCTAATCCTGGACATGGCAATTGTGAAATTCTGTGTGTGTGTGTAGAGATTAATGATTCTGAGGCCATTCACAGTCTCTACACCTCCCATTGCCCTACTTTAGCAAGCCTGATGATGTCAGTCACCTTGAAATACCCCTTTGGATAAGGGCCAACTCTGTAAGCACTGTGGCACATGCAATAACTGTGTTATGCTATAGTGTAACATACTAGTCAGGTAGGAGTTCTAATCCCAGAAATGGCAACTGTGGAAGTTTGTGTGTGTAGAGATTAGTGATTTTAAGGCCTTTCACAGTCACTACACCTCCCATTGCCCTACTTTAGCAAGCCTGCTGATGTCAGTCACCTTGAAATACCCCTTTGGACAAGGGCCAGCCCTGTGAACTCCGTGGTGCATGTGATAACTGTGTAATGCTATAATGTAACATACTAGTCAGGTAGGAATTCTAATCTTAAACATGGCAACTATGAAACATTGTGCGTGTGTGTGTATGTGTGTGTGTAGAGATTAATGATTTTGAGGCCATTCACAGTCACTACACCTCCCACTGCCCTACATTAGCAAGCCTGCTGATGTCAGTCACCTTGAAATACCCCTTTGGACAAGGGCCAGTCGTTTAAGCTCCATGGTGCGTGCCATAAATGTTGGACAATGTAGTAGCAGTAACTACACAGATATGGGTTTGAATCTCATCTGTGGCAAGTGTTTGTGTGTGTGCATATGTATGTGTGTACATCAAAGACGTTGGCCCCATTTACACCCAGTACACATCTCAGAGCCTGACTTTAGCAGTCCTGCAGATATCATCCACCTTAGAAGTACCGTTTCCCAACCCTAAAGCATGTCAGGTCAGTGGTGCATATGGTAAATGAGTAACATAATGGTCCATAAAGATTATTACATAGAGCTTTGAACCTCACCCCTGTTAAATATAAATGAGTTATTAGGGTAAAAATTATTTTTGGAATCTGTCACCCACTACATCACCCAATACTAATATTTACAAGGGCTGGTGATGTTCTTCACCTTAGAAGTACCTTGGGACAACAACCATACAATAAGCTCCATGGCGCATGCGATAAATGTGGTACACTGTATTAGCAATACATAGCTAGGTAGGGGTTTGAATCTCAGTACTGGCATGTGTGTGTATGTGCATGTGTGTGTGTGCGTGTGTGTATGTTTGTGTATATATATGGTTTCACTAGACAATCAATTTCGAATTTCAGTATTTCGTGAAACTGCACTATATTGAATGTGGAAATGTTGAATCCTCTCATGTGGTGTCACGTTCGTGATGTGTGGTGCGATTTGTTTGTTTGTCTGAAGAAGGCTAGGCACTGTCCTAGCTGAAAGTGTAATTTATAATAAATAGCACTAAGTCCTTTTGGCCGACTTTTATTGCATTCCGTTTCAGTTTAACAGTTCGTTGTATATTTAGATATAACAACATACTTGATTCAACAGTAATATCACTAACAAGTACTGCACAATTGTAGAAGTCAAAGCAGTTGTTCAATACTATTCAGTATGTGTACTGACAGATTTATTGGAAAAAACAACAGCCATCTTCACAGCTGTGATGGCTTAGTTGTTAAGAGCTGTGACTATAGTGTGCAGGGTCCTGGGTTCAAGACCTATAAGGACTGTTTATTTTGTTTCTAGGCAGAACATGGACTGTTGGATACAGAGTGGTTAAGGCAGTTTTGAGCAGCTTTAAGTGGGTTTGCACGGGTTTGGCTGATGGTAAGCACAGCTAATGTATGGTTTAATGAAAAGCCACTTACACCATGTAGGCTTTGCTTACCAGTGCACAAATGTGCTTAACATTTACATTTAAGTAATGCCTACACCTGCTAGGCATAGCTCAGCCCTGGTAACCAGTGATCACATTCCAGTCTGATGAAATAGCATGGTAATGATATCTTTAATAAGTGTATTTAATTCCATGTACATAGCATGCTTCTATGTGCTGCCATCACAGTAGCCAGGGGTGTGGGTATACTGTCTGGGACACCTGAATATATTGGCTAGTACAACAATCTTTTCCTTTTGTATGTGTTTCATACATGAGTAGTGTTCCAGGTTATATGCAGTCATGCTTGCATGTACTTTATCATTATGCTACAACAGTTAACAGTGCTTTCCCAACTAAGAGTAGATTGCAGATAGTAGTACTGGAACCATACAACCCGGCATGCAGAACTGGTCTCTGAGATCTGACTATCGTGATCTTGGTATGTGAGCTGTGTACTATTAAGTACTTGCTACTGGATATTGATCTGATATGTGGATATTAACGGTAGACTACTATGTTTATAGGACATGTCATTGAGAGCTGCTGTCATGTAGTAATGGCATACGTATCAGTGTCAGATGTCTATCTGTCAAAACATTAATCCTAATGCATAACCTGTTGGCTAGATGATTTCTGTCTGTCCTCTGCACAGATGAGGAGATGTCAGGTATCCATCTTGGTTGCTCATAGTCAATCTATGCTTGGCTGACACTGACATCTCTGCCCAGTTGTATTATGAATGCCACAGCTAGGAAACCCCACCCTGTATGCACCACATGCCATGGATACCTCAACTAGACTACCACAGTCAATAGAACATGCTTGGGTACAGGTCTCCAACCCAGACACTGGCCATGTTATGTAATATATGTTGCATACAAGCCAATTGGAGCACCTCACTGGCCCTCTGCAAGAGACAACCAGATGATTTGATGTTGCATTTAACTGTTACCCTGAGGATGACTCACGTGGCATCAATTGATAGATGGCCTGCTGACAAATGTCAGGTGGCATCATACCACTGTACCCACATCCCCTACTCTTCTCATCTCTCCATGGACAATATCCTGGAACACACCTAGAAACACCTGCACCTGTGGACCCCAGTACTGACAAATGTGTCAGTGTGCATTGCTGAGAATAACTGTGTCTGTGTGTTTGTAAACCTGTAGTTGATAATACCCTGAGGACCTACTCACACACTACACACCCCATTGCCATAGTTAGAAATGACTGCTGCTATAATGGACATTAAATGTACTTGTTACACTCTTCACCCTATGGTCTACCTGGAGCTTGCAGTACCAGCACAACAGTGTTGCACAAATGGGTAGATAGGCATGGGTTACCCTTTGAGTCCTGGTAAGTGTGTCTATGTGTACAACTGTGTATATTTGTAGGATATATCATGTTGAGGCCACAATCTCCAAATACAATACACCTGGCCATACAGTATAATGTACAGTGATGTTGCTGACATTAGGAGAGGCATGACAAACCATCACCATACTATCCCTGTGGCATGTGCAATAAATGCATATCCCTGTAGAAGCACGGATGAGATAGACAAGGGGTTGTATTGCAGTCCTGGTCAATGTGTGATTGTGGGTATGTCAGAGTATTATCATGGGTTTCAATGAGTAAAATATTCAATGTGAGGTGTGGGTGCTGAGTATACTGTCTTTACACCATGGTACCCCCAGTACATGTCTCAAGGTCCAGTGTATGGGGACCATTGTCACCATCAACCATACAGGTAACTGAGTGCACTATCCAGCCCAATGATGCATGTGCTGTGTGCAAATTATCTGTAACAGAATGGACTCATTGACAACGTAGTTAACACTGATAAACCCAGGTCTCTCAGATGTGTCTATGACTGTTATGTGTTTGGCAATGTGTACATGACAGTATGGTATACTATGTATTGTCCAGTAACACCCAGTACATCCCCTATTACCATACTGTACAAGGCCTGGTGATGTTCCTTACTTAACAAGAGACTTGGGACACACCTCATCCTAAAAGCTGTGTGGTGTGTGCAATTAAGGCCAAACACATTACTAGCAATAAGTACCTAGGAAGGGGTTCTACACTCAGTGTTTCCAAGTAAGTGTGTGTATATGTGAAGGGATCTACTTCAGTTTGCAGAATATACATGTCCCAGGAAGTCATTTGTCTGTCAGGAAATTGTTATGGCTAGGCTTGTATAGGCCCTAGGGAAGATAGCCTAGTACCAACCTATGAACCTATGAACTGACTGGCAAATGCTAACATTTCAAAGGAATCATGTCATGGAAATTAACTCCATCAAAACTAGTAGTAGATGTGTAAATGCCCTCTTCCCCACTATATAGCTGTACAGTGGTACTGGAGTTGGTATATATAGTTGGCTGTCAATGTTGTGGCACAGCCACCCTAATTGGAGTTATTGTTGTATGTATCCACATGCTTAGTCTGCTGTAATACTGTACAGTGTATGTTAAGGTTAAGAAGTCACCACTCACACTATGTGCAGCTCTACACCACTTCATACTCTCCAAAGTGTAGGGCTATAGCACCCATTCCAGCACACTTATGTTTACCAATGCCGGGAATGCACTACATTTGGGAAGGGGACATATACCCTGCCAGCACCATCATGGATGACATTAAAGTAGTAGACTGATTATTTACTGGGGAGATGTTTTGCCTATTATGTCTTGTTGGAATTACATAGGCTAAAATGGGTTCACTGCAAAATTAAGTGCATCCATGTGTACAGTATTCCCTGTGTATTGCACCAAGACCAAAGCCTCTGTGTGTGTGTGTGTGTGTGTGTGTGTGTGTGTGTGTGTGTGTGTGTGTGTGTGTGTGTGTGTGTGTGTGTGTGTGTGTGTGTGTGGGTGTGTGTGGGTGTGTGTGGGTGTGTGTGGGTGTGTGTGTGTGTGTTATATACAAACATGTGGTGTGTGCCACCCAGTACACCTACCATTGTCCACTGTAGAAGGGCTGCTGACACCAGCTGCCATGCACTTACCTGAATTCATCCCCTCAGACCTCTCAGCCATGTGGCACATGTAGTAACTCTTATATAGACCTGTTACTTGTGTTCAGCTGTACCCAGGATATGACACAGTCAGTGTGTCACCACAGTGCCATAAACCTTGTAGGAAACAATAGCAGACCAACATCCTGCTGACACATAGACACCTACAACACAAACTGAATACTTTATGGAGACCACTATCAATCAGTGTTAATAACAGCTATAATGCATCATGGCTGGACAGCTACACATCCTGACATGTAAGCATTACATTTTTATGCTGAAAACATGTTGCACAGCATTACATTGCTAACCTTAGCACATTCACCCTGTGCATCAGAAACATATTAGCTTGTCCCTGCATCGATGGTATGGATGACAGGGATGTGGCACAGGTATCATCATATGCACAGGGTGTGTTTTGGGTTTGCCAGAGACCTAGGTTGAGCCATTTGGTTGACATAATGTGTGTGCGTTAGGGGGGGTTCATTATTTACTGGGCTGTGCAGATGGGGTGTGTGTAGGTATGGAGGTGCCATAGGTGTGTGTGTGTGTGTGTGTGTGTGTGTGTGTGTGTATGCATGCACACAGTTCGGCCATGTGGCTGCCTTATACAGGGTTTGTTGGGCAGCTGCAGACTGTACATAGCAGGGTGTGCAGTTCACCATCTCCAGCTACAGACATGAGAACTGTGCCTACCAGGGGTTTCACAGGCACTAATGGGTATAAGGCCAGATATGCTACTCTCCCCTGATGATGACAAATGTCTGCTGGATCTGGGTCCCTGTTGGGACCAGGAGAGCCCTGTGCACATGGCCGGCTGTGTTGTGGTGTGGACAGTATCCCCCTGCAGTGCTGATGTTGGTACTGCCACTACAGGAGCAGCTCTGACTTGCTGCACATACACGTAGACTTCCACCAGTTGGTTTTGCTGATGTATTTCCATGTGGCTGTCGCTCTACTCCCCCATATTCTCTAACACAGACATTGTACAGACGAGGATTCCCACCATCTCACCAAACCATCTATCCAGAACCTCTGCAAAATAACGGTGGGTGCCTGCAAGATCATGGATGTTGTCAATAACAGCAGAATGAGTAGCCCTCAGGAGCCTCAGACCCTGTCTGGTATAATGTTCCATATGTGCCTGTGCCTCCATGACACCCCAAAACATGGGTCTGGTGACACCAGCTGTGACACTTCTGTCAGGGGCATGATGGCCAGCGGCCTTCCTACAAGCACCCCTGTACATCTATCTGTGTGGTACCATGCTGGTCATCCAGCTATGGCTGCTGTGTATTGACACACTTGCCATAGTCACTACACTGTCCTGTCCCATGCCACCACCCACCAACTGTTCCTCATCTATGGCCACTGGTGATGGGGTATGTATAGGCAATGTGACTGTGTGCGAAGAGGAGGTGGATAACAGTGGGATGTCAACTGATGGCACAGCTTCAGCCCCTGACAACCCCGCCTGTGCCTCACCATACCTATTATCATTGTCAGAGTCTGTATGGACACTAACATCAGTTTGCCTGCAGGACGGACCCTGACCCACCTCGCCACCTGTGAGGGGAAAACAGAAAACATACTTTAAGACCTGTATGTCATTGCTGACCTCTATACACACACACACACACACACACACACACACACACACACACACACACACACACACACACACACACACACACACACACAGTCTTACAGGTGAGTTGGCACAAAGATATTACACAGACCTCTCATTACTCAACTGTCAACATGCATGACATATGGCACTCAACAGCATGCACTGCAGCTATACTCAATCCCTGTTAACAACATTATACATCTCTGTGATGCATGAGTTGTGTTAGTAGGTGATTCCCCTTCCCCTGGAACACACTGCACTCATGTACACAGTATTGCTGTACACCTGTTCAGCACCCTGCCATATACTGTGCACCATACCTCACAAGTGTACACACCATTGCTGAATGTGAATATGTGTGGCAGTTATGTTTGCTCTGTTGCTCACAGCCCCTATGTGTTTGTTATGAGGATAGATGTCAATAGTGAATGCCTGATGTCTAATTTGCAGATCTCACCATCAGCAGTGCATGTATGAGCAATAAAATCCAATTATACTGACAACCTCCAAAGCTTACTGTGGCTATGAGGAGTGTACATGCCCTTATTGACATATCACCCTCTTTTCTGATATGCCATGGGGCCACAATACTGCATATGTTAACATTACACACACCTATGTGACATATGATCTGTGCAATCAAATGCAGTATCAAACAAAGGTGTTAGTTGCGCAGATGCTTATTGGGATGTATACAATATGTGGGTTGCATAAGTGTGCACATACTTAACCTGATGGATTGTTGCAGCACCTGTTAAGTGAACTACAGCAGTCACTAGTCCTGGTAGATGTATACTAGCATAGCCCATCTTCACTTGCCATTATTTGGTCACTCCATCCTACTAATGTCCCTCAACTCTGACAGATTGCAAGGTCAGCTCATGTTTACAGCCCTTGGAGGTCACACAGTGCCTTCACTATTGCTGTGGAGTCAGGGTTATGTCTGGCACAATGCATGACCTTGACTGTGTTCAGATACAGCCATTCCTAGCAAGCTTTGGATGTATGCTTCAGTTCACTGTTGTGTTTCAGGATGACACCCTTCCCCATACTCAGCCTTTTTTGCAGATGCATGACAACTATGGGCCACACATGAGTGTCATTTTGCAGTGTCCCAAATACAGAACACCATGTCTACCAGCCTAGCTCCTGCTAATGAACAGCAAACCTAAAGGTGTACATTGGCACCAGCAAGGTACAGATGGGGATGGTGGGCCTGAGGTAGAAAGAGGTGTTGCTTGTGCATCACATGTGTCTTTATTAATACTGTGTGTAGGTTTCAGCCTTGGTCTCAGTACACCATTACATATTGCAGCACATGCATTTGGGAGACTTGATGTTATGCATATGCTACCGGTAGAGAGCCCTAGATGCTGTCTCCTGTGGAACAACTCTTCCGTCTGATTACCCTAACCCATGGGCCACACTTATGCAGAGTCCAGGTAATTGTTGACACAGGTACTGCACAGGCAGTACTTGCTAGACATTCCTGCAAGTCCCCCAGTATTTCTGCATGTTTCTGGGCAACCTCCATGACCAGTTTGCCACATATGTTGTCATCTGTTTTGGATGGGTATCTGTTTATTTTCTACATTAATGGTGTCCCATACTTCCTTGTCACATACATGCTTGTCTGCACTGGTTGCCATGGTATATGCAATGGTGAGGTAAGGCTATGTCTCCCACTACTGTGTGCTACCTTTTGGATATGGGATCCATTCCACAGTTTGTAAGATGTGTGCAAGCCATGGCTGCCTCTGTTGCAGGTGAGTGGGCAAATGTCATGGACACACTTCTTGGACAGCAGACCATTACTTGGTGTGACATTGAGGACCCATACTTGATGGAAGGTGCATACTCAAGATGAGTGAATGCTGCAGTATCTCAAAAACTGCTTCCACAATATGTTATTTGGAGTGTGTGCACACATATGCTTCCATTGTTTGTTATGGTATGTATTCCCCATATTTGTTGTCCTAACATAGGATTCCATCTTACACATTCATTGCTCATGTCAGAATCCATTACAGGTTGTAGAAGTTGTGGAATGTGGTATTGTGATATGCCGTTGTGTAGATCTGTAACAACTGCCATTTTAATACTGGTATATACACTGTTGTAGCCAGTGTATAAGGGTAATGTTTCAGACATGTCCCTGCTGTAGGCCATTTGTCCTACAATTATGTTTATCTTTGTCCACACATCTTGCACTGACAGGTTGTACTGCAGGACTCTTACATACCTTTCAGATATGCCACCATGGTGACCACTGTGATGCAGTGCAGTTAACAGCAACAATAAGTGAACATGTACAGCATGCATTATGGGCAGGTGTGTTAAATGTGTGCATGGCAAATGCCATGGCTATAACATGGCCGGTGTATTGGCAAACCTGAACAAAAGACCTCCATACTCACCAGCTACAGGTTGCTGCCCCAGACGTATATCAGAGGGACCTACATAGTTGTATGAGAGATGTGATATCAGTAGCCACACCTGTGGCATTGGTACAAGGGTTGGAGCAGCATTTCTGTACATCAACAGTACAAACCCACAATACTACAGATTATGCTCATCTGTTCATTACTACACTGCAGTGACTGACTATGTTATCTGACATATACATGAAGATATTTTTCAGATAAAGATGGATAAGCAGCAGTGGTCTACTAATGTGCCCTGGGGCCTTATCTGCACACTCCTTGTCCATTGTGTGGGTAGCACCCACCTCCACAATGCTATCTTCTGGTTCCTGACTTGGCTGGTGGGCAGGTTCCCCAAAGCTGGAGAGGAGCTCCTCCACATGTGTGACTAGGGGCTGGTTGACATGACCCCCACCTGTGGCTAGCTGGTCCCTCCTAACTGCAGCAGCACGCTGACAGGCATGGCGGATGAGGTCAGTGCAATGAATTTGCACCTGCTCATAACTGCGATTATGCAGGCTGACATTGTTTACCTTGTGGATGAGCTCATTCCACAGGGCAGTCCTCTCCTGCAGATCATGGGCCATATGCCTCAAGAGGGTTCCATGGTGATGCACCATGAAGTTGATGAGGATGTTATTCTCTTGTGGAGTGAACACAGGCAGCCACTCTCTTGACATGGTACCTGCAAGACATAAACAGGGAAAAAAGGTCTGAGTACCTCATACTTCAAGGATATAATAGTTGTTAATTGACATCACTTTTTCCCCCAACCATATCTGCAGAAATAATCTGAACACACACATCAATGGGTATATTTACACTAAACCTACTGTTGGGACATATATCCTACTGTGCAACAAATATTGAAATGTGTTTCTATTCATGTTCCATGTTAAAACACTATCATTGGTGGCCTGTTGCTAACAACGTAACCTGCATGCCATTGTAATGGCCACTGTGTTTCCATATATGCATGTGTTCTGTTTGCTATGCAACTGTTCCACATCTGGTGTTTTAGGTTACTGGGAATATGTATGCATGCTGTTATAACTAATCCTGGATTGTGTTGGCTATTACTACCCACATATGTTCTAAAACTGCAACACAATAGCACATTCGGTCAGGCTGTTCCCAGCAGAATCACCTCTCCCACCTCATTTGGCTATGGCACCAGGCCACAGCACATCTGGGACCCAAACCGGGACCTTGTCATCTGCTGGTCCTGCACTACCATCAAGTGGAACCACCTCATGGGATGGTGCCTGCCCCCTCCCTGGGAGCAGGCACAGACAGGATCCTGTAACCTGAAGTCAGGTCCAGGGTCTGGTGCATTGAGAGCTCTGCAGAGAATTGTGGGAGCTGCTACACCACCATGAGGCCCTCGTGACACATGTAGAGGTTCAGCCTGCACCTCCTGCTCAGCCCACAGCACAGCCACCTTCAGGGCCATGAAGGTGCAGTGGTGACTGCCCATGGGTGGGGACCTCAGTCCCACTGTTTCCATTTGGGGGCTCATGGGCTTCCATTTTCCAGACACTCCTCCCTGTACAAGGGGTTTACCCACCACATGTGTTATATACCACATATGTATGCTGTCTTGTCTGTCTTGTCTGCCTTCCTACCCAACCTACCTCCCCATATATACCTACTATCCTTCCCTAACCTCCCACTCTCACCTTAACACAAAAAGGGCAATCTGTTCCCACCACAAAAGTCACACCATACAAAACTGTCTATTTTGCAACCACTTACAACTGCTTATGGGTGCCTTAGTCACTCTGTATCCAACACCCCTTGCTCTGGCCAGCAAATACAATATCAGCCCATGCAAGTATGTAACCCAGGACCCTGCACACCATAGCCACATCAATTTACCAGTATGCCATCTGAGTTGCAGATATGTGTGATGTGTTCTCAAACATATCCTGCAGCACAGTCATTCAACAGTAGGTGAAATGTTTGCTGTATGTCTGTATTTGTGTGTGTGTGTGTGTGTGTGTGTGTGTGTGTGTGTGTATATATATATATATATATATATATATATATATATATATATATATATATCTATATACATATATATATATATATATATATATATATATATATATATATATATATATATATATATATATATATATATATATATATATATACATATGTGTGTGTGTGTGTGTGTGTGTGTGTGTGTGTGTGTGTGTGTGTTGGCATATATGTACACATACACATCTGTATAAACATATATATATATATATATATATATATAGATATGTGTGTGTGTGTGTGTGTATACACACACACACACACACACATATATATATATATATGTGTGTAAATATACATGTATACATATATATATATATATATATATATATATATATATATATATATATAGTGCCTTCAGACATCAGCTCCACACTCTGAACCTCCTTCCTCAACTGCTGCACTGTTCTGCCTTGGTACAAAACAGAGCATCACATGTGGACACAGCCTAACATTAGGGGGAGATATATAGGGACAAATCGTAGATAGGCCTATTACAAACCTTTGAAGTTTGTGCATGATACATTTCACATTACCATGAATGTTCTGATGGTGGTGGGGTCTGACACTCATGCTTTTTTATTTATATATTTATTTATTTAACATTTGTTAACTGGGAAAGTCCGACTTGGAATTAAACCAATTTTCAGCGGAGGCCCGGGGAGAAAGGCACCAGATGCATGTCTTTGTGATGTGTCTATCATGACTTCATTACTTTCACCTTCAGCTATTTGTCAGACTAATATACATGTTTGGAGGAACAGAACAAACACTCTAATGGTTTATATATTGTCATTCTGTGCAGATCCGCACAGCTGACAAGTACGGATCACTGCCCACAGGGCCAGATGCTATGTCCATAGCAGTTGTTTAGCAGGACATCATTACAGCAAGTTTTGATGGCACATATCAAGCTTTCAAAATCATCTGTCCAATTATTACAGACCAAGTATTACATTCAATTACACGCTGACATGTTTCACATACCTGTTTTATTAGTATGCTCTTTTCTGTGTTTCACTTCAGGATGTCTCCCTTGTTTGTTTTTTTTTCTTTTTAGTGTTATTTTTGTTTTTTACTATTATTTCTGTTTTTGCTTTTTTTTGTTTTTCTCTCTGTCTCTCTCTCTCTCTCTCTCTCGACTACAGGGATCAAGTTGGTTGGAATAGGTTGCAGCATGGCTTTTGTAGATGATGCTCATGATCAGGTGATGGCCTCTGCACCAGTTGGTGTTCCCCACTTGCTAACTGCATGCAGGCAGCTGTATAGTACTTCCAATAGCCAATGTCATAGCCACCCACTAGTATAAATGACTACATCATGTGGGCATTGTCCCTTTACCTTTCCTGTATGGAAGACATTCTTCCTGTGTCTGGGCAGCAGTGTTACAGACAGCAGGTAGCAATACCTCTTATAACAGGACTTGTGGACACAGGCCAAATACATGTTTGTATAAGGTTCCAGACCTACGGACAGTATGAGTATTGCTATTACATGGCTTGAATACTGCTGGTTTTACAGGGTTTGTGTGTACATGCTAGTTTTGCATGGAATGCAGTCTGTCTGCATAGCTCTCAACTGTGGGCCTATCCACATGATGGCCAGAGGATTGGCTGTTTTCTTTTGTCTCTTCACCACACAGGTCTTGTGTCTGACATATCAGTGGCATTATTTCCATTAATTGCTATCGGTACATGGCAACATCCATTTGTGTTTCTGACTTCATATTCCTGAGTAAGGGTATGTTGCAACTAATCCTGTAACACCAGCAACTTTCAGTGTATAACAGCAATATTGCAAATATGGCCTTGTGTTCCAGCCTCTGTCTCCACATATATACCAGGCTTTGTCCAGATGTCATGCAGTAAGAGGTTGTTAGGTAATGGCCTACCATTATTTAGTGCTGGCATTCCTGCTATCATTTCAGTGATGTTGTGGACTCCCACACAAATTGTGGGGTAGGGTCCATATATATGAGGTCAACAGCTGGACAAAACATGTGTTGCCTTGTACAGTCCAGAGGTCAGTGTATGGAAAACACTGTTAAATGCCCTTGTAAGACATTTTGTGGGGGAGGGGTATTAAATGCTTTTAACCTAGGCTGTAACAACATGTGAGAGATATCAGTGTTAAGAAACATTAAGGTATATGGCTGTACATTTTCATACATTTCACCATGGGAACAGTGGTGGGCTACAGCTTACTGTCTTATGCACAGTTCTGTTTGTCAGTGTGATAGTGACATTTTGAGTTAAGCATTATGTAACAGATACATTTACATTGTGACAACTAATACTTTCCCCCCTAGGGGTTGAGTACAGAGTGTAATTGCAGGCTGCTGAACTACATCTGTAATTACAGTTCTTATCTTCAAGTCACGTGCTTTTTTTACTGTTGTACTACTTGAAGGCCTTAGCCTGGACAGCAAAGTATGTTATGTTTTTCACATTACTGTATCAAATGTTTTGTTTGAGTGTTGCATTAATCAGTTATTATGTATTCAAAACACCTAACTCCTATAAGAAATGGCATAAACTATTGAAATAGTACACAAATAAACATTTCTATGTTTACAAATGTGTGTGTGGTGAAATGTCCTTTGCATTGTGTGTGGGTATATGTTTCATGTAATAATTCTCATTTGTAGGAAATAATCCAACACTGGACATTTTTAAAGGTGGCAAATGTAGGAATAATGGCTGTTTGATATGCTGTGCACCCTCTATATATATATACTCTTCTTATACACATCTATAATTAGTAATATCTTTACATGTGTATATGTGTATGTATATATATATATATATATATATATATATATATATATGTGTGTGTGTGTGTGTGTGTGTGTGTGTGTGTGTGTATGTACCATTGGAATGTTTAGTGCTTCCACATTGTACATTCCCTCTGTTCTGCATGATATGTTACAGATATCATCCTGACATCTTACAGTTGAGATGGCTTACAGTTAACTTGTTGTGTGTGTGCTTTGCAAGATCTTGGGTTCAAGTCTTGCAAGTGCTGGTTATTGTATTGCAAGGCATATCTGTTCAGCTGTGGAGGAAGGGGAAATGGTAACAATTACAATATATCCCTAATTTGGGCCCCTTCACCCCCATTAACAGTGCATTTGTCAGAAGTTTTGCAGTGAGAGGTTCAGAGTGTGGATCCAAGGTGCGAATGCAATGCACATTTATATATATATATATATATATATATATATATATATATATATATATACATATATACATATATATATATATATATATATATATATATATATATATATATATATATTTATAAATATATATATACATGTTTGTTCATATATATATATATATATATATATATATATATATATATATATATATATATATATATATATATATATATATATATATATATATATATATAGACATGTATGTACACATATATATATATATATATATATATATATATATATATATATCGTATAAACCACCCTGTTGACACCAAGATTATATAGATAGAAACACCCCAGGAGCTGCGTACAAAAGTTTGAAAAGCTCAAAACGGCTGCTTACACAGATATCGTAGTTGCTGTAGAACGTATTAATATAGCAAGAGTATTTCACATAAAAGCTCTCAGTTTAAGGCTGAGGTTAATCCGCAGTTCAAAGCATACAAGTATATCGTGGATGTGCTGTAGTCAATTCCACTCACCAGAGGTTAAGATAGTGTATCTTCCGTTCAAGCGACTGCTGTGCATGCCCACAAGATAAAAGTCCAAACGACCTGTTAATCCAACAGAGCAGGATACAAGTTCCAACGCCCAGCGTTAGAGTAAATGCAGGAAACCACCCTTCGGTTCTGTACACACTGTTAGTCCAAAAAGGCAGGATACAAATTCCAACGCCCAGCGTTAGAATAAATGCAGGAAACTACCCTTCGGTTCTGAACACCCTGAAAGGAGTAGAAAGTCAGCAAAACGTAGATATAGTCCAAAACACAATCCTCTGCATAAAAACTGGTTTATTTAAAGTAAGCGCTTTCGCAGGTGATCCACCCGCTTCATCAGACAAACAAGAACATACATTCAAACTTATTTTAAATACACTCTAGCATTGAATCTAATCCAATCAATTCCTAGGAAGCCGTCATATGACACATTCCCCTCCGTAAATGATCGCAACAAGCAATTGCTCAATGTAAAAGCTTGTTCATATAAGCTACACGAACTACGGTAGCATAGTAGACACAAATTATACTATAAATATTTATTGCAGTAAAAACTTAGCTAAAACTGTTGTTAAAACATAAACAATATATCTGATACTCAGATAATTGATAAATGCTGATGATGATAAATCACTCATGTATCTTCTCAGCTGCAAGAGCAGCTACAATCTCCTATCTAAAACTAATATGGAATGATACATCAAAGTAAGCTTCTATCTAGATATGCAAGAATATGTGATACCCACCATCTGCAAAAATGAAATGATGAATGGACCAAAAAGCAAAAAGCAAAAAGCAAAGAACAACGAAGAGCAAAAAGCAAAATGGATGATATAAAAACGTGAATATATACATGTAATACACAAAGGATCCACAAAAATGTGTTTATATAGTAGCATGAAGGTGGTCTGATAATGCAGTACCAGTCTAAGGATCCACAAAAATGTGTTTGTATAGTAGCATGAAGGTGGTCTGATAATGCAGTACCAGTCTAAGGAGGATGTAAATCTGGATGGCACTGCCAGAATACATAGAAGGATTAGAGCATACAAACTCAAGGTGATGGTGTGCGTGCCCTCGAGTGTACTTCCCTATGCGCATGCTAATGTGCCTAGGATGGTTGACTACCTGAGTGCTCTTCCTTTCAAATGCGGCTTAATGGATAAAACTTCATTTAAACCTTTGTCTCTGTGTGCAGCTAATCTGCAAATCCATTTCAGCTCTGCCTGCTCAGTGAGATTGACAATATCTCCAAGTCTGTTGCTCGACCTGAAACAAAAAACTGTGTTCGTCCCCTTCTCTCAGAGTGTGCTTCGCCAATGCACTGTATTCTTCCTGCCTCCTTAGGCAGTATCCGTGATCACGGATTCTCTCCTTCAATGTCCTATTAGTTTTTCCCACATAAAATGAGAAACAATGCACACAGTGAGCTACATATATGACATTTCTAGTATTACAGTCACTGTTGCAAGTAATAGTCCAGAGGTGATTCGTGATAGGGTGTCTAAAATAGTGGGACTCATCAATGTATCTGCATTGCATGCATTTGCCACATTTACTTGTTCTTTCAAAGCCAGTTTTAGGTTGTACTATTGGACCAGAGCTGCCACATAGCAACCTCTTTAAGCTATGCATGTTACTGTAGATAAATGATGGATTATCTCCTATCATATCAGCTATTCTGTTGTCAGCAGTTAAGATGTTCCAATGCTTCTGGATCAAGTCCTGGATAGCACTGAGTCCTGCACCAAAAGGTAAAATGACTCCAAGTGGACGCATTGCGTCATTTTTTCTCAGATATCTTTCTGATTCACAGTTCTCCGAGTAGTATGGTCTCGCTCTAGTCTCCCTCAACCTATCCATACTCCTGTATACCCTATCAATCTCATTTTGGGTATAACCCCTCACATTGAGTCCTTCTTCTAGTGTTGCCAACCCTGAGCGATAATCCTCCTCCTTGGTAGATAATCGTGAAATGCGCATCGCCTGTCCCTTTATGATGTTGTTAAAAATATGCGGGTGATGCATACTTTCTCTATGAAGAAAGGAGGGCTTGTAGCATGTCTTGCGATAAGTTCTAGTATTGATTCTCCCAACTTCCTTAAAGACAGTAACATCTAGAAAGTCTACCTCTGCATAAGACCAATTAATAGTAAACTTTAAGAAGCTACTCTTTTCATTGAGTTCATGATAAAAATCAAGAAGCTCCCTCTTAGTTCCTCTCCAGAGAAAAAAGAGGTCGTCCACAAACCTCTTGTAAAAATAAATGTGTGAATCTAGTTTGATGTTGGCTTCCTCAAAGGTCGCCATGACCAAGTTGGCATAGCTGTTGGCACAGCTAGTGCCCATGGCGACCCCCTTGACCTGTTTGTAACATGTTCCACTGTATAAGAAAACATTGTTTTCAAGAATTATCTCCATTAATAGTAACAACAAATCAATTTTGATATCAGAGAAATTAGAATATTTGATCAAATAAGACCTCAGGAAGTGTATGCCCTCTCCGTTTGGTATACAGGTGAACAAAGCATTCACGTCCATAGTGACCAAAATCATGTTGTTTACCTCTTCAGAGTCGAGGGCTCTTGAAGCAACATATAACTCCCTTAGGAACTGTTCCGTATCACGTAAGATACAATCAGAAAGGTTGACAAAATATTTTAGTTCCTGATCTAAAAAGATGGAGATTGGTTCAGTTAACCAGCCTGAACCCGCCACTATGGGCCTGAACTCAGGCTCATAGAGGTTTTTGTGTATCTTCGGAAGCCCTGAGATGGTAGGTATTAAGGGGAACTCTACTTTCATGTATTGATAGACCTCATCTGTCAAACTTCCTGCCTGTTTGCATTCCAATAGTGCTCTATCTATGCTCTCTTTCATGGCATATACAGACTCTACAGGAATAGGTTGATAAGAATCACTAGTGAGCATATGAACCATGGTTGTATCATAGTATTCAGTGTCTAAAACTACAATGGGGCCCCCTTTATCAGCAGGCCTAATAGTAATACTGGTGTTATTCCTTAATTGATACAAAGCCTCGACCTGAGGCTTGGTGAGATTATTATCAATATCAAAAGAATGTACGTTACTATTTTGGTACAAATCCTTTTCTACAGCTTGAATAAATATATCCACATTGTTGTTACCAGGATTAGCCTGATTGTCATTAAACAATATTTTGAGACATATATTCAAGACAAACTGACTAATGTCAACCTTGGTGGTAGGGATAAAGGATGGCCCTTTGTTAAGAACCTCCATTTCATGTATAGTTAAAGTATGCTTAGAGATGTTGTGCACTAAAGAGCTCAACTCCAAAAGTTTTGCAATGTCTGTTGCTGCCCCATGTGGACCTCTTTCCTCTTCGCCCCCCTGGCATAGTCGTTCTCCATAGATCTCTTCCTGTTCAGTTTTATCGGAAAAGGGATATCCGTTGGATTATGTGATTCTGGTTCCTCATTGGGCGTTGTATATAAAGAGGAGGTATTGCTTCCAACTGGAGATGTAACAACTTCTGTTGTCTCCGACGAATTACCATTGGTGGTAGATGGAGCAGTGGTGTTAATATTGATATCAATAATGGGTTCAGGGCATATAATCGATTCCGTGCGTGGCCAGACGAATACATGATGGTTATCTCGCTGGGACTGTCCCCCATTGCTGTAATCAGGCGTTCTTGGTGATTGAGTATATTGGTTTATATGATGTGCGTGAGCCTAAGCGTTTAGCTTTATACAGCTCATTCTCCAAGTCCCTTTTGATAGTTCTAATAAATAAACCAGTTTTTATGCAGAGGATTGTTTGCTGACTTTCTACTCTTTCAGGGTGTTAAGGGTAGTTTCCTGCATTTGGAATTTGTATCTGCATTTACTCTATGTTGGATTAACAGGTCATCTTAACCGAATTGACTACAGCACATCCAGGATTAACCTCAGCCTTAAACTGAGAGTCTAAATACTCTTGCTATATTAATATCTGTGTAAGCAGCCGTTTTGAGCTTTTCAAACTTTGTTTCTATCTATATATCTATATATATATATATATATATATATATATATATATATATGGATCTACTTCAGTAGATCGAACTTTTACAAATTCGAACCACAGATGGCCGAGACCATATGTTTGAACTTGTAAAAGGCCGAACACTGAAGAAAAAATTAAAAAAACAACAAAAAACAAAACTAAACATCTGTAGCTGGGGGGCTTCAACCCCGACATCCCCCTTAGTTAAATATACCAACTCCGAGATCGCACTACATTGTGGAAAAGTGAAATCTTCCCATTCTGCACTGTACAGAGATCTCCATTCAGTCCGATCGAACTTTTACAAGTTCGAACATATGGTCTCGGCCATATGAGATTCGAACTTGTAAAAGTTCGATCTACCGAAGGGGACCCATAGACATATATATATATATATATATATATATATATATATATATATATATATATATATATATATACATACATACATCTATATATATAAATACATTTTCCCTACTGCTGAATTACTGTGCTGCATGATATGTTTGAGAAAACATCACATTTATGTACAATTCAAATGGCATAGAAGTAAATCACTGTGGCTATTGTGTGCAGAGACCTGGGTTCAAGTGCTGATTATTTTGTTGCTTGGCAAAACAAGGGCTCCTGGATACAGAGTGATTAAGGCACTTTTAAGCAGTTGTAAGCAGGTTTGCATGGGTTTGTATGATGGTAAGCAATGTTAACTTCCAGTTAAATATGCTTACAGGCAGTTACCCTTAAAAGTGCTTAATCTGTGTAGGCATTGCTTAGCGTGGTGCAAACAGGCTTAATCTCACTTACTACTGCTTAAAAGTGCTTACTCCCACTTACCCCTGTGCTAATTTCTTTAAAGGAAAAGAAAAAGGGGTGATAGGAAATTGGTGAAAAAGGGGGCATGCAGAGGGAAAGACTATAGGGAAAGTAGCTAAGGATGTGCAGGACAGGTGTAGGGAAGGTCAATAGCTGTCCATTTCTTCTACAGCAACAGCTGTGCATATAATCTGAATTTGGAGGTGGATTTGGACACTCAAACCCCTGAGATAGGGGTGAGGACAACAATAATATGTTGTGACACCAGTTAGACCAGATTACATGTGTCCAGTGGACACGTGTGTGAAACGGCTATGTATGGGGCGAGATTTGTTTTTTTTTTTGGGAACAGATTGCCTTTTCTTTTTAAGATGAGAGTGGGAATTTGGGGAAGGATAGTAGGTATATTTGGGGAGGTAGTTTGGGTAGGAAGACAGACAAGACAGACAAGACAGCATACATGGGTAGTATATGACATGGTGGGGGTAAACACCTTGGACGTGGAGGGGTGTTTGGAAATTGGAAGCCCATGAGCCCCAAAATGGAAACAATGGGACTGGGGTCCCCACCCATGGGCAGTCACCACTGCAAACTCATGGCCCCGAAGGTGGCTGTTCTGGGGGCTGGGTAGGAGGGGCAGGCTGACCCTTTAAATGTGCCACATGGCCCTCAAGCTGGCATTGCAGATCTCCAAACTCCCTGAGGAGCTTGCTACGCTCCAAGCCCCAGACCTGGCTATGGGTGACAGTTTCCTGTCCATGCCAGATCCCGGGGGGGGCAAGCCCCATTCCCTGAGGCAGCTCCACCTGAAGGTGGTGCAAGACCAGTGGACGAGGAGGTCCCGGGGTGGGTCCCAGACGTGCTGGGGCCTGGTGCCATGGCCAGATGAGGTGGGAGAGGTGGGTCTGGTGGCACTGTCCTTCCCAAATGTGCTATGGTTTTGCAGTTTTAAAACATATGTGGGTTAGTAATAGTCAACACAATCTAGGATTAGTTATAACAGCATGCATAAATATTCCCATTAACCCAAAACACCAGATTTGGAACAATTGCCTAGCAAGCATAACACATGCATATATGGAACCTCAGTGGCCATTACAACAGCATGCATATTACATTGATAGCAACAGGCCACCAATGATAATATTTCAACATGGAACATTAATACAATCACATTTCAATATTTATTGAACAATAGGACATATGTCCCAACAGTAGGTTTGGTGTAAACATACCCATTGATTTGTGTATTTAGATTATTCTTGCAGATATGGTGGGGGTGAGAGTGATGTCAATTAGCAACTTATATATCCTTGTACTTCTCACAACTTTAATTATCATTGCTCTAATCATTAAGGTACAGGTATTATTGCACTACCCTATGGCCTTGGTTTGGCTAGTGGTATGTTTGTAAACAAGTGTATACTTCAACTGTCTTATAGCTAAATTCTACATCTCTTACCTGGTATACCTGTGGAGAGAATATTTGTTAACACTACCTGACTGTTTCTACACATATTCCCAGATTCCGAGTTAATATTATGCACATACCTCTCAGTCTCTTAATGCACACTCTCTGGGCAAAGCTTGACAACATGGGGGTTCAACTAGGGACATATTTTGAATATTGCTCTCATAAACCTGGAGGGCTGATGGAGTGACAGGATTTGTTTTCATATACATTTTCTGAAGGTTTTGAGGTCTGAAAATCAAATGTATGTCATTATTTGCTGACTGCAAATCTGAGATCATCCCACTGATTTTCCACGGGGACAGACAGAAAATATGAGCCAATTATCTAGACATTCTGAAAGGATGTGTACAGCTCAGAGGTATGATTATGCATACAGCTTATTACCACTCCAAGAATTCAAACCATGGCTGTGTCTGATAAGAGTACCACAATTTAAGTGTCAGCAGAGTGTGCTGTTTGAATATTGCTGTCTATCTCTTCAGTGTTTTTAGTCTAAGTCTCTCGTAGTTGTACAATCTGACCTTGTAATTACAAGAGTCTCATACAGACATTCCTAGACATATTTTTATGTAGCACAGTGTGAGAAACAGTGATTGACACAGCAGTACTATTCTGATATCAGATGTTCTGAATGCTACATGTCAGCCATACAATACCAGAGTAAACACTACCAGTGCAGGATTCAGTCTTTATTGGCAGGCACAGTTTTCTTATCTGACAGACCTGTGGAGGGAATGTTTGTTAACACTACCTTACTGCTTCCACACATATTCCCAGATTCCGAGTTAATATTATGCACATGCCTCTCAATCTGTTAATGCACATACTCATAGCTTGGCAACATGGGGGTAGAAATGGAACATATTTTTAGTATTGCTCTCTTAAAAGTTTGGTGAGTTGCTACAGTGACAGGTTTGTTTTCATGTACATTTTCTGAAGGTTTTGAGGTCTGAAAATCAGATGTATGTCATTATTTGCTGCCTAAAATACTGAGATCATCCCACTGATTTGCCAGGGGGACAGGGTAAAAGGCAGAAAATATAAGCCAATTATCTGGACATTCGGAACAAATCTGTACAGTTGAGAGGTATGATTATGCATACAGCTTATTACCACTCCCAGGATTCAAACCGTGGCTGTGTCTGCTAAAATACAACTTGAGTTTGCTATTTGGATATTGCTGTCTATCTCTTCACTGTTTCTGTATAAGTCTCTCTCTGTTGTACAATCTGACACTGTAATTACAACAGTCTTATACAGACATTTTTATTATGTAGCACAGTGTGGGTAACAATGGTTAATACAACATTACTATTCAGAGACTGCAGCACTAAAATGCCATATGATACCAGAGTAACCACAACCAGTCCTGGATTTAGAGCTTTATTGCCAGGCAGTTACAGTAAGCCACAGTGGTGCAGCAGTAGCGTTGCTGCCTCATAGCAAGAGGTTCTCCCGTTCGATTCTTGGCTGGAGCGCCTTCTGTGTGGAGTCTATAAGTCCTCCCCGTGGTCAAGTGGCATTCGAAAGACATGCATGAATGGGCGTGCCTTTGTTGAAGGTTGGGCATTGGGCTGGCACCTCGGCACCGTAAAAAACTACTGCCAATCATTAGCAGACCGGAGTTCCACTGTGGAGACCCCTAACCAGGAAAAGCTGAAAGAAGAACAACATTATCAGGCAGTTACAATTTTATTTAAATACGACCTATATGGGACTATTACTGTCATATTGTCTAGTTTATTCAGTACAACCCGTACGCAAAATAGTTTTTATACTGGCAGCTGACTTTCTACTACTTTTATATTTATTTGATATGACTACTACAAGCAGGATTGTTACTCACCAGCCACGTGACACAGCCTTTGCAGCCTATTAGCATGGGCTTCCTGATTCACAACTTGGTCAGCTGCAGCTGTAAGGGAAATAGAGAAATATTTAGCCGTACCTATCCATCATATACACAGGCTGGACATTATTAAACAGTTACTGGTATGAGTACTTACACACTGCTGGGATATCACCCCTCTGCCTTGATTCTTGGATCCACTGGTCCAAGAGCTCCCTCTTCCTCGGTTTCAGGTCGGCATAGTGGTGCCTCACCTGCTCATCAGTCTGAGGGATACCAGTGGCACTGGTGAGGTCATGGGCGAGATGGTGCCAGGCTTCCACTTTATATTGGGAGCCTTGGTACTGGCCCTGCAGCAGTCTCTCATCATGGAGTTTTACCAGGAGTCCTACCATGACCTTGGACTCCTGGATGCCCAAGCATTGCGCCTGGAAGTGCAATCCCTCTCTGACTCCAGCCATGCTGTCTACAATGGGAAGCTGCAACTAGTTATGAGCTGTATTCCCACCTGTGGGTTTTAAATACGGCTGATTTCCAGCCCTTTGCTGTGATTGGATGGTTTTGAATAGGCTGAGCTGAGCTAAGCTATGGGCAAACCTGCTTAGCTAAGGCCGGCATTGCTTAAAGGGACAGGTTCAGCACTGCTTACCAATTGGTAAATCCACTTTGCTGGGCTACTCATTGCTTAGCAGTCATATTTACACACTGCTTACACCTGGTAAGCAGAGATGTGCAATGCTTAGCATTGCTTATTTTTCATTTTATAGACTATCTGCTGTATGGCATTGATTCATCATTCATTACATATTATAAATTTGTTTACTGTCCTTGACATCCCGCAATGTGCTTTCATTACATTTATTCATGTGTGACTATACTGTATGGGGCACTTGTGTTTATATGGGGATTTCACAACTTTATTACACTGACACCTTACATCTGGACCTAATGCAGTACTCCGGTTAATGTTATTTAGTAGGTAATACAAAAAAATGTGTTTATACACTGCTGTCACATTTAAAATGTGAATTGGTTACTGTGGGGTTCAAACCGGAAATGGCTACTCGCAAAGTGCACTCTCCAACCACTACACTATTGCAATAATGCTTGTGTTGATGTCTCTTGCTATTTAACTTCTTGTGCTGTTTAAGCTGGACTAAGCGTAGCTAAGCAACAGGCACACCTATGCAGCTATGCTTAAACTTTATCGCATTTATAAAAAAAGAAAGTTTTGTTTTGTTAGTTTAGCTATACCCTTCAAATATACCTGCTAATGTTAAACCCTGTACTTTCATCAGCTTTCTGCTTCGTGGTGATGTGTTGGGGGTGTTATGAGCATTCTCGCTCATTTCAATTGCCGAAAGGCAATTCTGGAGTGCAGGAGTGTATGTATTGTGAGAGCTCTGCTCTCAGACACACCCTCTGCACTTGTACACGGCTCCGTGTAAGTTTAACAGCACAGGCAGCGTGCCTTCATGAATATGCAAGGCGCACAGCTGCTTGCTGAATACCAGGGTTTGTCTTCTACTGCTTTCTAAACATATGTTTATTGTTCCTGAAATATGTGCTTTTGCTGTTTAGTCTGAAAATGTATTCAGGAAAAACAGGGAATGCATGTACGCCAGCCTTGTCAGAAAATAAAAGCAAGTAAATATAAATATATATATATATATATATATATATATATATATATATATATATATATATATATATATCATACATATACACACACACACACACACACACACACACACACACACACACACACACACACACACACACACGGCATCAGAGTCATTTGAGTAGTGATTGTTGATAGGGAAGAACTGGTTCACCTGAAAAAAAACTGACCTGTGTTATTAGAAAAATGATATTGTAGATGACTGTAAAGTAGAGTGAAACTCAAGTCCATGGATACATTGAAGTGGTTGTAATATCTGGGCCTTTACCAGGACAAAGACCCTGAAGCATGGAATACTGGATTTAATTAGCTGTTTACTATATGACTGAACTGAGTTGTAAGTTATTGAATTACTTATGGTAGGTGACAAGTAATGAACTTTGACATTTTGTTACTGTGAATAGCATGGACTACACTTAAGTCAAGTGCCTCCTGGATACTGACTTGGTACTGTACATTCACGAAACCCTAATGATATGACATACATTTAAATTTCATAAAATGCTCCAGTACTGAATCATGGCAGATAAAACGGGTATGTACCTTATCTGAAGTATATGCAGAGTGGAAACTTAAACTGTATACCCAAAGGAATAAGACACAAATTGAATCCCGGAATTTGAATCAGTGCAAACATTTTTTATATGAATGAATTGTAACAATGGGATTTACAGTTAGACATAGCAGTAGTAGAACTTGGGCTGCAGACATCACAGCCTTGCAATTTTCACGAGCACAATATGTCACAAACACACACAAACACATACACATATGCCATACCGGTACACACAACATCCATAATCTCTCTGACTGCTGATTGTTAGTGTACAATAATGCACTGTTTGCACAGATCTTAAGGGTACCTTGAATTGTATGGCATATATTATATGTCTACTCTGCAATTTCTTAAATGAAAATTGTACCAGGTTACTTTTGGGCCTCATTACGTCAGAACTCATTCCTATTTCTGCATTTTTTGTCAACACAACTCCAGCTGATTAGAAGTGAGTCAGCATCACCTCTCTTCGCCCCAAGGATGGATGAGCTAACAGTGGTCCTTCACTCTCATCTAACAGACTCCTTCCAGTGACCATTCTACTAATGAAAAACATATCATCCAGGTCAAAGGTCCTCAGCCCTCTGTACCAAAGGTGTGTGTGTGTGTGTGTGTGTGTGTGTGTGTGTGTGTGTGTGTGTGTGTATGTGGGGGGGGGGGGTATTCATGTCATTTCATGTCAGGAAATGTAAAACTACAAATGAATACAGCTCCTCATTGTACAGTAACAAATTACACTATTGTGCTGATCTCAGGAAATCATTATTGGAAAGTCCACTTTGCTTTTACTTTTGTATTAAATGTCCTAGCTCAATAAGTAATTTTAAATTATTTACACAGATGGAGTTCACTTAGTTATTAAAATTAATCACCCAAGATATTTGTTAGGACATAGTCTGATATGTTTACCATGCTAGAACCTCATTCCTTTTGTACCATTTAAAACAAACTTTGGCTTTACTCCTTCAATGTCAGTTCTGAATTTCAATTTTTTTTTATATTGAAACAGAGGTGATATGTCACTTTCACACTTTATGAGCTTGCTAGAAAAAATAATTTAACTGAGCCATGGTGTTAGGTGATGCAGACTGTAAAATTCTGTTATAAATGAAAAACACCACCTGTTCAGTTAATGTTCATTCTGTTACTGTAATATATATCACACATCAGCTGTTTTTTATGAACATTTGCTGTTGACAAAGTAGTATAAAGCATGAGGGACAGCAGTTGTGAAGAGGACTGCTAACCACTCTGTCTTGCAATTCTCATCCATAACTGAATAAACACGGTTAAAATAAGTCAATTGTGAGAAATTGCCTTGTAGATACTAAGAGTTAAAGTTGATGAAGTATTTTCAAGACTTTGCTTTGAGCATTTTACATTGAGTTTTTTTTTTTGTTAAAAAACGTGTGCAACGATTTTAATTATAAGAACAGCAAACGATGTTTTTTTAAAAACTATAATAATATTTTCCAAATAGCAATTAATAACTCATGCATATAAAGTATCACAATAAGCATAACAAATCTACAATATTTCCACAGAACTCAGCACATAGTTGTACATTTGAATCAATGCACAAATTGTTGACAAAATACATTGCTAAAAATCAAACCAGCATACAAAAGCTTGTACTTTCTCTTAAGAGGAATCAAATTCTTTCAAAAGAATGGAAAATATTACATAACCCTTAGAAATAATGTTTAGGGCTGGTGATCTTATAGTGTACTCTCTCAAAAAATAGAATATATTCCAAATATAGCAAAAGCCTTATAAATAATGTTCATAACTGGTGTTCTTATAGTAACTCCATAATCAATATGTGACACAGTGGACAGCATTGTTGCCTTACAGCAAGGGGTTCTCTGGTTTGATTATTGGCTGGGATGCCTTCTGTGTAGAGTCTGCATGTCTGCCCTCTGTTTGTGTTGGTTTCCTCTGTGTCTTCTGTTTTTTTTCCCACATTCTGAAGACATGCAGTACATGGACTGGACATTATAAATTGGCCATAGGTGTGAGTGTGTGGTATTGAAGAACAACAGTGGCAGGGCTAGCCACCCAGTGGTGTAAACCTTGGCTCTAGATGATTGTCACTGTTGAACTGACCCATGTGCAAAAATAAAAATAAAGGTGTTTCAGATGTGCGTATATATAAATATATATATATATATATATATATGTGTGTGTGTGTGTGTGTGTGTGTGTGTGTCTGTGTCAGCTGAACATCAGCTGCTTTCAGTACATCTTTTTGTCCATCAATTCTACCAAACCCATCTGCCCTCCAATGGATTTTCTCTGGCCATAGTTTGAGCCAGTATGGAGACTGAGATATCCTGGGACAATGCTGTACTGTTGTTGAGGGAGTGTTTTTCCCTCTGTGGTCTAATCCCTCCTTTGCACTTGCAAATATTGTCCAGGGGTTAGCATGCAATGGACACTACTGCATATTGTCCATGCTTCTGCATGCAGCTCAGACAGTTCCCATTTCACATTATTGACAAAGCCCACCATGCTTCCCCATTCTCTATCATAAACCTATCCTGGTGGTGTACCTGAAGATATTCTCCTCTCCTGCCCATCCTTCTGGAATGAGCAAGCTAATATAAGGCACTCAAGATCATGTGCTGGCCCAGTTCCTTCAGTACCCTAATGACTATTTGAACTTGTGTTATCTGAATCAAACTCTGGGGTTTATCCCTGTGTGCCATAGAGCCAAGTCATTTCTAGTAAGTAATATCAGCCAGTCATTTGTTTTAATATCCGAAAAAAAGGCAGCCATTGCTAAAATGACTAATCTCATTCATAATGTCTTTGGTTTAGACATGGCTCATCAAAACTTAACAGTGAAAACCTACATTATCAAGACGGAGAGCCAACTATGCAGTGCCCATGAGGGTGCATCAAGAATGTAATCTCAAAGAAGTCTCATCTGAGAACAACTATATGATATATATATATATATATATATATATATATATATATATATATATATATATATACTCTGCATTTAACTGTGGACTTCTCAAACCTTTATTATATGTCATTGCCCTCTCTTAATAAATTTAGAAGGAATTACCTGCCAGTAAGGTATAGTTTAAACTGTGTGAAGGCAATGATTTCATTTTCAGAAATTTTCTGCAAGAAAACAGATGTTACTGTATTGGGCATCACTAAATCTAAATATCACTTCCCTTTAAGAAAATTAAAAATGTGTGTGTTTATAGGTTATTATATTGTACAGTTTAGCTAGCAAGTGTTCAGGATAGATATTTTTTCACCATTAAGCATTATGGGTAATCTTTTTATTTTACAGCTGGAGTTAAGGGGTTCAAAAACACAATCAGAAAAGTAAACAGGAAAATTGTACAATTTGGCAGAAAGATCTCACTTATGAGTATTGCCATATTGGAATCTTGGCCATAGGGTTTTCTTCCAAACATGCCTTAAAAATGTAAAAATTTTATCAGAGGTAAGGAAGAGATCTTGTCAGAAGATAATATACGTTTGCAATCTATGTGTTCCAATGTGTAGGCTGTAAGATGACTTGATATAAGCTAGAATCCTAGATCCTATTACAGATATTTGTACTGTACCAAAATTATTGATTCCATTAGCCATAAAACCCCTTCATTGATTTGTTCACACTCTCATCAGTCACATTTTATGCTTATTGCACATATCCTAAAGTTAATCTGTAGGGAGCATAAAGTTTTAGTTCAGGGACATGTCAAATTCATTGTAGGAGTAAATTAGCATGCAAAAACTGCCCCGTTGAGGTAGTCTATACATATGACTAAAAATCTGGAAAATATTGTCCTTCAACATTGTGGAAACAAATAGGTTGTCCTTCAACAGCTATACTGCATGGGAGTACCACAAAACAGCACAATCTCTGAAATCTATTAGGAAATTCATAACAATATATTTGTAGAAAGTGACTAGCTAAGAAAATAAGTCTATCAAATAGAGCATTTTAATTGCAGACATCTTGAAAAGAACGGAAGGTCTATATTTTTTGTTTTTTTAGGTATAACCATGATCACTAAATGTCAGAAATATTTTCCCAGATGTATTTAACCATAATGCAAATATATGCCTCATCATTAATATTTTTCAAAATCAATATATCAGATCTATTTGAGGGGTAGGACAGAAAGTGGCTGGATCAAGCTTATCAACTAAGACATAGCTGTGTTCCTAAAAAGGGCTGGGCAATTTTCAGCAAATAAGACTCCAGACAACTAGATAATGCTACAAATTATGTAATCAAACCTGCTAGCTAATCCCTTAGTTTATGATGAATAAATGAAGTATTTTACCAGTGGGGTTCATGGCCTTGGACATATCACAGACCATGTGTTACCTAAACAACTCTGCAATAGGTACTAGGAACTCTGTCCCAGTCTGGATATACAGCCAGATTAGTTCCCATCAGTTTTCAAAGTAACATATCATCTTCTAAATACATGCAACATATTACAGAAGACAGGTAGTAATTTTGTATCATCATTACAAGGTCTATAGAAGCTGCGTAAGAGTAAACATCTTTGTGAAGTATGGACCCATATCTCAAGCTATCTCTCAGCTATAAAGGATTGACTGGACTCTAGAACTTAGTTTAAACTTTTATGCGACACAATAATTATACTCATCTGATAGTACCTGTACAGCTAGAGATAGCTAACCCTCGTATCTTTTATAAAAATGCTCCACATTAGTATGATGTTTGCAGATGACATTGTGACCTGTAGTGAGAGTAGGGAACAGGTGGAGGACACCCTGGAGAGATGGAAATATGCTCTAGAGAGAAGAGGCATGAAGGTCAGCAGGACTAAGACAGAATATATGTGTGTGAATGAGAGGGAGGATAGAGGAATGGTGAGGATGCAAGGAGTAGAGGTGGTGAAGGTGGATGAGTTTAAATACTTGGGGTCAATATTTCAGAGTAACGGTGAGTGTGGAAGAGAGGTGAAGAAGAGAGTACAGGCAGGATGGAGTGGATGGAGAAGAGTGTCAGGAGTGATTTGTGACAGACGAGTATCTGTAAGAATGAAAGGGAACGTCTACAAGAGGGTAGTGAGACCAGCTATGTTATATGGGTTGGAGACAGTGGCATTAACAAAAAGGCAGGAGTTTGAGCTAGATTTGGCAGAGTTAAAGATGTTAAGATTTGCACTGGGTGTGACGAGGGTGGACAGGATTAGGAATAAGTATATTAGAGGGTCAGCCCAGGTTGGAAGGTTTGGAGACAAAGCCAGAGAGGCAAGATTACATTGGTTTGGACATGTGCTGAGGAGGGATGCTGAGTATATTGGGAAAAAGATGCTAAGGATGAAGCTACCAGGTAACAGGAAAAGAGGAAGGCCTAAGATAAGGTTTATAGATGTGTTGAGAGAGGACATGCAGGTGGTTAGTGTGACAGAGCAAGATGCAGAGGATAGGAAGAAATGGAAACAGGTGATCCGCTGTGGCGACCCCTAACGGGAACAGCCGAAAGAAGATGATGATGATTAGTATTTCTCAGTTTCTTTTCCTTTAAGAAAGCCACACTACCTCTGGATTAAAAGAGAACGGAGGAGAATGACTTGTTTCGAAACACAAAGGCAGCACCTAAAGAGAAACTGATTCTTGTCTTATCATCCATTTCTCAGCCCCAGTCATTAGATGAAATTGAAGGCCTTTTTGATTGTATAACTCCCAGAAAAAAGGCAGGTATAATCAATTAGACTTACTATTATCAATATATATATATATATATATATATATATATATATATATATATATATTTTTTTTTTTTTGGTTGCAGATACAGTCCTGGAGTCATTCTGGTATGCCAGCAATAATTAGAGTGAGTCCATGCAACATTTTATTTTCCAAAATGTTGCATCTTGTTTTCATCTCCTTCATTTAATCTTCCATTTCTTCCAATCTTCTGTAGCATGCTATTGAGGACAATTATCCTCTGTAATTTACACTTTTTAATTCATATGAAACTACATCTTGTCTCATTTCATGTATCTAGGTTCCTTCCTTTGAGATATGGTTTTATATGATTCTGAATGATAGGCCACCTACTACAATGCTTTACCTAACACTTTACCAAGTGTAGACTAGACAATGTGTCAGATTTCTGGTTTGAATTCATTAGTGTTATGTCAACAATCAATCTTTCACTTATAAAATACGAGTGGTCTACTCACTGTTTAGCAACTGTGCAATTTTCAGGGACTCTCTATAGGTTCATAGGTTCTTAGGTGCATATTAGGCTAATGACCAGCCTAGCTATGCATCCCAAATCTCTGACAAATTCTGTTACCTTTGATGCTTTTAAGCAGAGGGTTGGGAGATTAAACATTTATAAGCAGAAGCCTGGGAGATAAACCATTCACAGGCTGTCTGTGAAAATTAGAGACATAGGTGCCAAACTAGGGATGAATTTCCTGTTCCCCATCTAATTCTCCAAGTTACACATGACTTGGGTTATGGCAGAATTCAACTTCACATGGATGAGAAGCCTGTTCCAGGGAAGGGGTAGTGTATGGGATAAATACTTGTGTCTCCAGTAGGTCCTATTTATATCACAGTCAAGGTTTAAGTCTTTAAAACAGGTAATTCTAGTGCTGTTTATTTTTCAGATATCTAGGTGGACCATAGGTCTCAACCTCTTAAGAGGCCAATGTGGAACACAGACCTTAACAATGTGTGACAAATGGCCAAAATGTGGAACACCCTATTTTCGCACTGCTCGAAACATGCCATTGCCATGGAGCATGGTAGAACATCTGTAAAATTCAGTAAGACACTTCTTAGATCCAAAACCTTTGTTTTATAATCTGCAATAACATATCCACACCATAAGTAAATGAAACAGCACTTTACAAAAGTAAAATTCACATTTACTACATTTTCTAAACTGACATTACAAGTCACACAGATGATTTTAGTTAGTCCAAGTTAAACAGCATCCTGCCTAATTTAAAGCATCTCATTAGTTTAAATAACTCACTTTTGACATCCATCCTGACATACCTCTCAACCTCTTAGTACAAGAAATGTGGACAAAGTCCAATGTAATAGGGGGCAAGCAGCACAAAAATAGAGACACTTTAAATATTGCTCTTATAAACTTAGAAATATTGCTCTGATGAACTTGGAAATATTGCTAGAATAACAGGATCTATGTTGGTATAAAACAGACATACCAAGGACAAGCAGCACAAAAATAGAGAGACTAAACAGTGCTCTTATAAACTTAGAAAGTTGCTAGCATACAGGTTCTCAAGGGTAGAAATTCTTGCAGAGGTAACATTTCAGCTACATTTATAAAGCACTTACCTCTGCCTATAATCCACAGACTCAGTCTCCATACAGCATGAAATTTAATCCAAAACGATGATCTGATCAGCCCCGGTTGTCCAGCAGGCAGCAACACAAACCTCAGCCTTCTAGCGACTTTGTGACTGATCTTGATCCACCACAACAAGGCTCCTGAAGTCCCTTCAGCTTGCTGACTCCTCTCCTGGCTTCCGAGTCCCAGTCCCGACATCTTCAATCCACAGCAGAATGTGATTTACCTGTATTGGGGAGCTCACATTGGCTCCTGTCCTGAAACGCATTACTTGATTGGCTCGTACACTGCATTCACAATTGGCTGTAAATGCAGTGTACGAGCCAATGAAAAACTGTAGATCACAGCCAGTGCTGTGTAATGTGGAAGGGCAGCACAGCTATGCATTGGTTTGTATACCGCTATGCTGATTGGCAATAATTGCGGTACACAAACCAATCAGAATGCGTGTAGCCGAGCAACAGCTGTTCAACGCAGAACAGCGGAGCAGTGAAACAGTGGCTTTGCTCGTCATTAAATGTGGAGTGTTCCACAAAATCTGGAGCACATGGATGCTCAGAGGTGGACCATCAGGGTGGTGTCTGACAATGCCTTTTATGCCAGACATACATTTATGCTCAACAATCTGCAGAGACAGAATACAGGGATAGGGCCTTGAGGTGGTCTGCATAGGACATGTTACTTTTGCACTGTATTTGTTTAGTGAGGAACCTCTATGGGCATTCTAATTGTTGGATCTGTCTGATTAAGTACATACAAAAGGAGGCACTGTACTGAGAGATGATTAAGTACATATAAAAGGGGGCACTGTACTGAGAGATAGGTCTGATGAATACTGAATACAGTGGAGCAATGTCCTCCTTGTACCTAGATGTCATACCTTTGTTTATAAGTTGCACAACATAGAATGATTTCATTACTGTAGATATGTGATGGTCAAAGGTTAGATTATTGTCTATGTGTGTCCCCATGTTACCAACTACTGGGTCAACTGTTAGGGGTTTGTTGTCGATATGATAGTTACCATTGGTACATGACTTCCTGAAGGACACTATTATGCATTTGCTGGCATTAAGTTTTAGTCCATGACTCTGACACCATTATTTGCCTGTATCATCCCTTCCTGGAGAACATTTGTGTCAATGGGGAATTCTATGACTGTTCCTAATTTGCAGTCATTAGAAAATTTAGTCAGACAGACACTCTTGATGTAGGCCTTGACTTCAAAGAGGTAAATGCCAAAAAGAAGCAGTCCCAGGAATGATCCCTGAGTGACTCCATTTTTGAATGGCCTCTTTGCAGAGGTGGACTCCCCAATTCTAACTTCTTGAGTCCTGTCTTTGAGCGAGCTGGCTATCCACAGGGTGACATCAGGGCTTATACCAAACCTCTTGAATTTGTCAAGAATGCCTGAATGGGGTACTGAGTTAAATGTCTTGGCCAGATCAAGGTAGGCAGAGTGAATCACGTTGACCTCACCCATTGCTTTGGTGAGTTTCTCAAAGCAGTCCACCAGGTTAAGTAACCTTGACCTGCCCTTGACGAAACCAAATTGAGTTGAGTCCAGTTTCTGGAAGTTTCCTATGTCATTACTGAATATTTCCTTTATAATTCTTTTTATGGCTTTGCATATGAGATGTGTGAGACTGTTGGGTCAGTACTTTCCAGGGTCTGTAGATGGCCAACCTTTGTGCAGAGGGATGACTGTTTCTGTTCTCTATTCATGAGGCATGAAGCTTGTTTGGAAGCTACAGTTAAACAGCAATTTCAGAAGGTCTGATAGGTCATGTTTCATGCTATTTAGAAAGCATCCTAGGATATTGTCTGGGCCTACTGATATAGCATTCTTGGCCTTACAGAGAGCATTGAGGACCTATTCCCTAATGATAGTAAGGGGAGTTATATTGAATGGTTTTTCCTGTAGGGAGGAGTAGGGGAGAGAGGGGTAAAGTAAGAGCTGGATTTGTCAGTCAGTAGGTTTGCTATATCTTCTGGTTCAGTATAAGTGGTTCCATTTACAATGAGCTCCGCACATAATTGTTTACTGCCTTTGAGATTACGAACATAGCTAAAACATGTCTTGTGGTTGTCCTTAGCTTCTGAGGCCAAATACACCTCAAATTTGGTATTGGTTAACTTTATTTGTCCTCTGAGTTGTTTGTTTAGTTTGATGAGAGCACTTTTATCCAGCTGGTTGCTACATCTCCTAATTTTTGCCATGAATTTCTTCCTTCTGTTATACAGTCTATTGATGTTGTGATTACACTAGCGTGGCTTGTTTTTGAGTTAGTTCTGTACTTACTCCATTGGGTACAGCTTCCTCTATGAAGCTGTTAATATGCTTGTAAAGGGTTTCTGTGAACAGTCCATCATAGGCAGCAGTGTTCTTAGTGTTTATGGTGGCATGATATTTTGCCAGGTTATCACTTAATAGTAGGAAGTTTGCCTTAGAGAAGTTCCTGAACATTCCTGGGTTATCTGGGGTTCTGAGTTTTATTTTTACTTCACAGGAGGACATTTTCTGAACTGATCTTCCAGAGAAGACATTATACTAGTGGGTGTGCAGCACTCTCACATATTAGTGAGGACCAGAGTCAGTATGTTTGCAGCCCTAGTCAGCATATAGAAAATCTGGTCCAGGAAGTTTGCATTTACAAAATCTAGAAATCTCTGCACCAGCATATTTGGAGTTATATATGATTCCCTGTTAATAATGGGGCACTTAAACTTGTCTGTGAATATGGTATTGGGTTGGAAGGTGAGTGTTTCCAGTGCATTTAGTTACATGCTACAGGTTTCCTGGGTCATAGAGAGGGTCCTATAGCTAGGAAGTGGTATGAGATTTTACCTATGGGGATTTAATCAAGTACATTGTCCTGCTTGGCCATCCTTGAGGGGTGTTCATTTTTGATGTAAAACAGGACACCTCCACCTTTAGTCCTTGTCTGTGTAGTAGCTTGTCCAAATGTGTGGAAGGCACTATAGCCTTGCACTGCCATTGTACTGTCTGTGGCTTTAAACCATGTCTCAGTGACTGCACAGATGTCAGCATTCTCTAGGGTGAGGAGAGCTTGTAGGGAGTGAAGTTTCTTGTTTAGTCCTATAGAACTGAGGAGTAACAACTTTAGATTTTCTTAGTCTTGATTTGCTCTGTAGGAAGTACTTTCAGTTCGGCTTTTCCTCGCATTACGGGAAAGGACAACATTTTAGCTAATATATGAAAGCCTTTAAGGGACAGGTACAGACCATCCCAGGTCTGTTGATCATCTCCTTCCATGCTGACAAATATTGTACTCTCTTAGAATGACACCAGAAATTAATCCAATTATTAAAGGCAGTCATCTTCTGTTCATATTGTGGCATCATATTTACAGAAGGTAAAATGCTGCTCAATGGTAGGCTTATACCAGCCTTGGATATATGTTCTGAGTGCTCCATGATGTCTCCCTTCATATAATCTAGGGAAGTACGTCTCAGGTAATCGGGTCATTTACATCCTCATGGACTATGACTGAGTCATACTGGTACTTGTGGTCCAATAACCTGCGTGTATGTATAATGTGATGTATCCTGGCCCCGATCAGCAACTGACCATTACTTTCTCCTTACTCAGCCTGGTGAGAGGGACATCAGTGTGTCCCACAATGGAGTCTTCAAAGATAAGAATGCTAGATTGTGGGATGGCTTGCCTTATAGGCTTAGAGGTAGAGGCTCCAAGAAATGTGTCGGTATATTTTGATGTAGGTATTGTTTTGAAAGAGTGCATTCAGGGCTGCTGAGGGTATTTGTTATGTGTACTTCATGTAGGAGGATTTTAGGGTTTAGGAAGTTTACATTTAAGTGCGTCAGCATATGTGGGACTATGTGTCTGCTTTGAACTATGTGCGATGCAGTGTTACTGACAACCTTATTGACATTAGGAGTGCTTTTATGTGAGAGCTTTGCCTCCAGTAACATTGTGTAAATACATCTCTCATTTATCATATCAGTTTGTTTGAAAATTAGCTATTTGTCAGTACATAAAAGAAAAACAAAAACAAAAAGAAAAAAAAAATCATGGCCATCACCCACTGCACCATATGTGATCTTTTAGCCCTCAGTCTAAACATGCTAACTGCAAGATTGCATAAAGGAAAGAAAAAAGCAGATGTTCCTTTCCCCACTGCTTCTTGACTTCACTTACATACAAACAGATGAAAGTGCTTCAGTGAAATGCTCTATCAGGGTCATCGGTTTCTGGAAACAAGCAGTCTGTGTAATGAATGGAACCTTAGAGACAGATATATGTCAATAGGTATATGTATATATATATATATATATATATATATATATATATATATATATATATATATATATATATGTATGGGTCTACTGCTTTTGGTCGAATTACATTTGGTCGAAAATTATTTCAGGCAGCCCACTTCACTGAAAGCTCATTTGATTGAAAGCTCATTTGGTCGAATACCATTTGGTCGAAAATGGAATATAGCCCCTGCCCCACTGCAGTGCGACTCTGGAGTAAGAATATAAAGTTGGGGGGGTGGGGGTTACAGCCCCCCACATTTTTCAACTAGTTTTTACTGACGTTATATGTTTCAGTGTATTTTTAATGGATAATGGATGGATACACAAGTATATAGTATATATAGTATATATATAGTATATATAGTATATAGTATAGTGAATACACTGCAATTATGTGAGAGGCTATTCCCCTCACACCCCCCAATGTGGGGGGGCTGTGCCCCCCACCCCCCTAACTTTATATTCTCACTCCAGGGTCACACTGCAGTGGGGCAGGAGCTATATTCCATTTTCGACTAAATGGAATTCGACCAAATGGGTTTTCAGTGAAATGCATTTTCAGTGAAGTGGGCTGTCTGAAATCATTTTCAACCAAATGTAATTCGACCAAAAGCAGTAGACCAATATATATATATATATATATATATATATATATATATATATATATATATAGGTTTACTATTGAAATTTCAAAGTGCCTGTGCTCAAACGGCATGTGTTTGAAAGGCACTTTTCCAATGGACAGAATGCTGAACCAGACTACATTGAATACACAATACCAAATGGGCAATGTAATTCGATAATCCGAATTCGGTATTGTGAATGGAGATCAATGTACAGTGAGGAATAGAGAATTAATCCATTTCCTCACTGTAGTGCAATCTCGAAGTTGGTATATATAATGTGAAGGGGGTTTGGGGGGCACAACCCCCGACATGGGGGGGTGCAGGGGGCTTGCCACCCTGCAAAATAGTAAAATACATATGCTGTTGACTGCAGAGTGTAATGGTATGTTAAGCTGCATAGCTTGGGTGACTAATGTCACCTGCTGCTATTTCAAATACATTGAACTAAGGGTGTCGATATCTTCAGTTTCGATGTGCATGATTATTCAACATTATGGATTTCCACATTTTTGGTTGACATTGTGACAATGAATGTATTTTCAGAATTTCAATAGTAAACCATATATAGATATATATATTTATATCAATATATATATATATATATATATATATATATATATATATATATATATATATATATATATATGTAGGTTATGCATGACAGTTGTAATGCAAACCATTACTGTGATTTGTTTTCTTTTCTATTAATGTAAGAAAAGTCATGTTGCCAAATGTGATGATTTAATAAAGATATAAAAATAGATTTTGTGATGCAGAGACATGAGTATATATGTTTTTATGCCCATTTTTTCTTTAACTAAATTTTAATAAAGCAATTTTAAAGCCCTTGTTTCAGAAAATCAGAAATTAGCTTTATTACTCCCCATTTGAATTAAACTTTTTTAATTAGTTTCTTCCAAACAAGTGATTACCAATGACTTCAATAGGTTTATATCATTATGTCAAACTGTGATAAGTTTGAATAGGAAAACAATGAACTGCAAACTCCAAAACAGAATAACACTGAAAACTCAAAACTCCGAAGTTCAAAACTCCAAATGGTTATAGTTGGCCCAAGCATGCATATGCATGAAGTTTCCACTGCGGTGCAATCTCGGAGGTGGTATATTTAAATAGGGTGGGGTTTGGGGGGGCCCCCACATTAGTAATAGTGTTAAGTGATAGTGTGTTGTTACGTTATCGTACGGGTGTGAAGCTGGCCGACAGTTGCTTTTCGGAGTTCCATTTTTCGTAGTTTTGGGTTTTCTGAGTTTTTACGTTTCAGAGTTTGCAGTTCGATGTTTTGGTATTCAGATTTATCACACTTCGATGATCTGATATAGACCCAACAACAACCTTCTCATAAGGAATAACACCTTGTTGCTCACTTCAAATAACCTTCATATCAGACACACCAGTTCTTTCATTGGTATTCACTTTTGGCACCAAATAATTTGTCAAAGAATCAATGCTGCTTGTATCTTTGAATTTTGTTTCATTCACTGTAGTGACAATAGTCTCAGATTCAGTCAATAACTTTATAGTCTTCTCTTCAGTCATATTCCTGCCAAGAATGTATTACATTTTGCATAGTCAGATAACTTTTTTATTGAGATCTTGTAAATAAATATTTGCTTTACTGCTGTATTCATTTTAAACATAGCTTAAGTAAAAAGGTATTATTACATTTGTCCCGGTTCCCTTCAGTAATACACATGACACCAAATGATATTTAATGACCTTTATTCATTTCCAACATAACTTTATTACATAATTTCAAATGTTAATTGTAACATGAATAACCTTGTAACTACAACATGTAAAATCCTTGTAACATACATCAGGGCAGTGTAACCTGTTCACCCTGCCTGAATAAGCGGCGTCCATACCTCCGCTCACTTATTCTTATTAATCAAGCAGCATAATACCACTCACTTTCATGCCCCAAACTTCTTGCATCAACAGCCAGCACCAAGAGATGGAACAGAAAAGGGAGAGCCTGCCCCTCTTCTCTGCCAACAACCACCTCTATAACCATACCAACCAAAAACAAAAATGAAAGGGAGTGAGGGCGGGTAGCAAGATCACTCCAGAATATGATTCCCCGTCCCAGTTACACTCATATAAAACACCTAAGTCTCACTCTACATCTACCTTACTTCCTCTTGACAAACCTATCTGTGCTACTTAATCCTAACCCCCTACTCAACAAACGCCCTCCCCCAACCCCATTCAACTCTCTCTCTAACCCTTAGCAAAGATATCCCTGGATAAATTGGTTTGTTCCCAATCTTCATTTGTCCTGGTCCCCTTCAATAATACACATGACACCAAATGACATTTGATGACCTTTATTAATTTCCAACATAACTTTATTACATCATTTCAACTGTTAGTTGTAACATGAATAACCTTGTAACCACAACATGTAAAATCCTTGTAATGTACACCAGGGCAGAGTACCCCACTCACCCTGCCTGAATAAGCAGTGTCCGTACCTCCACTCACTTATTCTTATTAATCAAGCAGAGTCCTACCACTCACTTTAATCCCCAAAACTCCTTGCATCAACACCCCAACACCAAGAGGGGGAAACAGAAGAGGGACAAGCATGCACCTCTTCTCCACCCACCAGCCTGACCACAGGCTGTTACCTTAAATGTATACTAAACAAATCTAAACCAAACTCATTCAAGTGCACCCCATCAAATCTAAACCAAACGGGGTCCCTATTGTCAAAATCCCTATGGTCTATCATATACATACCCTACTGCCATCCCAGCCTACAATTACTAAACCTCTGTGCACACTCCAAAGCCATAAAACTAGCAGTATTCTTCTAACAAAAACATGGTACTATCTTCAACCATACAATGCACATGCCTGGATATAATGTCTGCAACATAACCAAATCCTCCCTTATCCTATCCACCAACTGCTTCTTAGGAATTATTCCCAAATCATTACCAGCCAAATGTATCACCAATACTCAAGGAAGACCCATCCACGAACATATCAATTCAACTTCATCCATAATCTGAGTCCACCTAAGACCTCTAATCCCGTGCCAACTAACTGTCCACCCCAATCGATGCAAACCCAGTTCCTTTCCATCTGTCCTAACTGCAGCCCTCTCCACTGCCCAGTGAATATATGAATGGCCCAAGATGACAATATCCTTTCCTGAAAGTCAAAAAATGTTAATTATCAGTTGAATTCATTACCCAATAGAAGATAAAAAGGAATTTGAAGACCACCTCTCCACATTCCAGATGACCTCAATGGATCTGCCTTCCCTTTCCAAATCCAAAGACCTACCAATATGAAAAGAATGTCTGGAAAAACTCTCACCCTGAAAACTTGTACAATGCAGAGCCCTTCTTATACATATAAAAACTGATTACCACTCCTCAATTGAAAAAACAAATCCAGAGGGCTCCCCCACATGAGTCCACACCAATCTCTCAGCCCAGACCACCAGACACAGTCTCTCACTTCTATCTTTCCCAAGAACTATCTGAGTACCCATCCCAAACCAATCTGTTTTAGACTTACATAACCAAATGTGCACTGTCACCAGAAAAAAACATGACATCTCTCCAAAATAATGAGCCCAACAGCTCTGCACCTGGAATGCTTCAAAATGCATCCATAAACACAAAGTTACCCACAAAACATTATCCACTGAATCACCAACCACTACAGCTAAACCCTTCAATAAAACTTTCAAAACCTGTCTTGTCAAAGCCCAATGCATATCCATATTCACACCAACCAGTTTACCCCCATCCTCTCAATATCTGGTCTACCATCCAAGACTTTGTGAAATCATGCAGCCCCGCCACCTGCACAAATATATTAATCACTGCTAGGTCTACCTTGACTGAATGCACTGCCTTACCTTGCCCACAGCTTGAGCCAAATAACATAAAAACAGTTCTTCCGACCAAATTCCTTCATCCTCATGCAGCTGTAAAATAAATTTATCAAAATCATATGTCTTACCATATACCCTCCTGGTAGACATTGCTCATGATTACTGCACCAAACACCAGGTTATATAAGCCCAAGATACCACACCTCATCTGGCAATGCCATCTGCTCTTCTGCTGCCCCCTGGACCAACTTCCAAAACCTGTGAAACTTAAATTGAGACAAACTGTCAGCAGTCCCATTCATAACCCCTGCCACATGCACACCGGTGAAAGGAAAATTTATTAACAAACTCTGAAAAACCAGCTTGCATAAAACTAACAATAACAATTCAGACCTAGCAGTCTTAGTCTGCAAAACTCGCACCACCGTCAAATTGTCAAAATACAAAAGTACCCTCTTTCCTCTCAATCACACTGCCAATGCAACCCAGATAGACATTAACTCCAAAAAGGCAACATTCCTTTTCCACTCACCCCTCCAATCCACCAGTCTTTGAGCCTCAAATCATTCCCCAAGAAAAAACACAACCATCCCAGTACCACCAACTGCATCTGTATACAATTGCAATTCCTCTTGACCAACCCATTCGAACCACCAAATGGAAACACCATTAAACCACTCCAAAAAGTACAACCAGTGTGCCAAATCTGCCTGCACCAGCTTACTAATCCTGACTCACTGATGTATGGTCTGGTCTTCCCCTCTTTTAGCAGAAAGGCTGCTGATATACAAAAGTTATTCCCCAAATGAACTGCCCAACAAGCAACATTTAACAGCCCTAAAACCTCCATAACCTCCCTGATCCACACCTTAGTTTTACACACCACCCTTACAAACTTTTCCTTCAAATTGTAGCTTGCTACAGATCCCCCACCATGCCCCAAGATTCTCACTACACCTTTCTAAACATACTGGAAAATATTAAGATACAACCGAACACCCTAATACTGGGTGATTTCAACTACCCTGCCATTAACTGGGAAAACTACTCATTTACCAACACCTTTGCCCAACAGTTCTTGGAATTCATAAATTCCAATGCCCTGGATCAATGAATCAATAGTCCCACCAGGGGCTCCAATATCCTAGACTTGGTAATTACCAACATGGGAAATTGATGCTCCAAACCTATGGTCACCTGACCATAAGCTAATCACCCTTGACATCCACATCCCTCCCCAATCCCCCCCCGTAAGGAAACGTCCGTAAAAAACTGGTCCAAAGCCAACTTCATGCTACTCATGTCAGAAGTGACAAACTTCATGACACCCATGCAGAAAGGAACTGAAAGTTCGACTGCTGAATCCTACGCTAAGGCACTGTACAAGCACATCAACTTGTGCATGAATCATGCCATCCCAAATAGAACCAAGACGCTCTCCTCCAAAAAAAGGAAGCCAATCTGGTGGTCCCCTGCCATAAACAAACTTTACAACAAAAGGAAGAAACTGTTGCAGAAAAGAGGAAAATCCCAGGATGCAAAATACTCCCTCACCAGCCTCAGTAAGAAGTTGAGATCCCTCATAAAATCCTCTAAAGCTAGTTACGAAAATAAAATTGCCAAAGATTCCAAAGACAACCACAAGGCATTCGATAGCTATGTCAAGAATCTAAATGGCAATTCTCAGATCTGCTCTCAGCTACAAAAGAATGGCATTAAATATACTGATCCCAAGGATATTGCTAATATCCTGGCAGATCGATTCAGTGCCAACTTCACCCCCCTCTCACCCCCTAAAGGGCCCATCTCAATACCGAAAGATTGCCAAATTCTGGTAATAACAGCCACACAGGTAAAAACCACACTCTCCAAAACTAAGAATACAGCATCCATGGGACCAGATGACATCCTGGGCTGTGTACTACATGAAATACAAAATGAACTGGCACCTCACCTAAGTGTCATGCTTAATCATAGCCTCACCTCAGGCTTTGTGCCCAATGAGTGGCGTACAGCTACAGTTATCCCACTCCACAAGGGGAATCCACCTTGGATCCTGGGAACTACTGTCCCATCAGTCTGATGAGCCTAATCTGCAAGGCCATGGAACGTATTATCATGGAACTCATAAACAAAGACATTGGCAACCATCAAACACTGGACCCCACCCAGTTTGGGTTTGTGAAGGGCCAATCTTGTCTCCTAAACCTGATTGACTTCGAATCAGTCTCCAGAGTTTTGGACGAGGGTAAGGCAGTCCACACAGCCTATCTGGACCTCGCCAAGGCCTTTGACACCATCCCCCACTCTAGAATCATAGATAAACTTACTAAGCAGGTCCTTAATCCCAACATCATTTGATGGGTTGCAAACTGGCTTACTGACAGAGCCGACACTGTAAAAGTAGCCAACTCCAAATCCAGCTCCAGACAAGTGACAAGTGGAGTCCCTCAGGGTTCAGTCCTGGGACCGCTCTTGTTTGGCATCTACTTCTCTGAAGTACAGGCCAACACTAAGGGACTCTGGCTAACAAAGTTCGCAGATGACTGCAAACTGGGAGCCATTATTGAATCCCCAAATGATATGGGTATTCTACAAAAGGGCTTTACAGAAACAGATGCATGGTGCCAGAGCCATGGGCTCAAGCTCAATGCCAAGAAATGTATAGTTATCCCCTTTGGGAAAAAAACATGTACCTGTGAATTACCACATAGGTGGCAGTACATTAAACACCGAAAGTGTGATAAGAGACTTAGGGACACAGGTGGACAGTGGTCTCACCTTCGATAACCACATTGCCACAACAGTCAGAAAATCCTTCGATGTGGCACACGTCATCACTAAGGGCTTTTCATCTAGAAAAAAAGGAGGTCATTGTCCCACTGTACTCATCCCTCATTAGACCCATTATAGAATACAACCCTCCATTTGGTATGTACCTCTCAAGACATCTGCAACAACTGGAAAAGCTGCAGAAATACCTCACTAAAAGAGTCACAGGTCTAAAGCAGATGTCCTATGCTGACCGTCTTAAAAATACTCCAGCTATACTCTGCTGCATGTTGTCTACTCAGAGGCGATCTTTGCTTAACATACAAGACCATGTCAAACCCAGAGCTGTTGGACATGCTACACTTAAAGAAATCCCAATCCCTCAGAACCACATGCTCCAGGGATCTAAACCTTGCCATCACAATGAAGAAAACATGCTGGAGGGATACGTTCCTAACCCAGACACTCCCCAGTCTCTGGAATAGACTGCCCATACATGTCAAGCAAAGCGCCTCTTTGGCCCTCTTCAAATGGAACCTTGATGATTGGATGGGAGATAGGAAATTCACCCCAGGGATCACATCAGTCACCCTGCTAGACAGGGGTTTAGCGAAGTAAATATTGTGGGAAGAAATAGCCAGAGAATTCTTATGGCTAGGCTTGTATAGGCCCTAGGGCTGATAGCCAGGTACCAACCTATGAACCTATAAATGGACTATCTTGTCTGCCAGCAAGTAAAATAACCCACATTCTGCATCTACTAGTAAACCCAAAAAGTCCAATGCCTTAGCTGGGCCTTTCATTTTCTGTATAGCCAATGTGAAGCCCAACTCTTCACACATCTCCAAAATCTCTCGGAAACCTGCCTACATTTCCCCAAACCCCTCACATGCTGCTGCCAAACCCAATCATGTACAGTGCTAAATTTCTCAAAAGTAGCACAGGCTACTGAGCATCCCATTGGTATAGCTATGTCAAAGTAAAACTTCCTCCCAACTACCGTACCCAACAATGGCCACTCATCATTTTGTACTGGCAAAAGACCTAATCCCAATTCAATGTCTACCTTCACTGACCATAGATCCTTAAATCCCCTAATAATCTTAATGGCATCATCCAAAGATGCATAACTGACCTTAGTATCCTCCACTGAGATAAAGTCATTAATGGAATTCCCTGCCGGGTAAAACAAATGGTGAATCAACTGGAAATCCCCATCCACCTTCTTAGGAACCAGACCCAGCAGTGAAACCTTAAAACTATTAAAGGGTGGGTGGGGGGGGGTTATCAAAAGGCCCCAACAACCTATCCGCCTGCCATTCCTTCTGTAACAAACCACTCAAGACATCCTGCTCCCTCCCCCATATAGATTGCAGATTCTTACAAAGTACTCCATCCCCAAACACCCTTGATTTAATAGAAACCCCCCAGGAAAATCCATCAGTTATTTTTTCTTTAAGAGATAAATCAGGAAATTGCTGGAGAAAACACCACAATAGTTGCACTTTAGTGGAAGAATCCCTCCCCCAAAAGACCCTTTGCCACTCAAAAGGAAGCTCCTTCCCATAGCCCCTGAAAATTCCCCTACTTCATAGATTCTGAAACCCCTGAAAAGTAGAAGGTAAGCCACCCACCTTGGTTGTCAGCGATCCTGAATTCACAAAATTGCTCTCTCGTCGACCACACCACACTACACCATTGGATGCATCTCTGCACAGTTTGAACAAGCATTACTACACCCTACCCATAAGCAATGTCCCACATTAAAGGCTCAACATACCTCCACCCCTTCTCCAGCTATTCTTTCTTCCCCCTACTAACTGCTCCAAAGCTATCCATCATAGTGACTTGCCATATGTCCTGATGATGAACCTCTCAGTGAAGGGAATGATCAACTGCCCAACCGCCTTCCACCTTCGAAACCTCTGGTCATACCACAACCAAGCGTTCCCTGCCTGAAACCTAAGAAAGTAGGCCAGGAGGGGTCATGCAAAAGCAGTATCATTCTCCAAACTGCCATGTAGTACATGAAGCCTAGCACCCAATTATCCCTCATCCTGGGTCACAACCTACCTATTCTTCTCCTCCCCAAAGATGCTAAGGCTGCCAAAAGGTATTTGCCTTTGGCAGTAGCCAATTCCACCAATCACTGAACTCCTTCTACATCAATTAATTCAAAGGGATCCACATACTTCCCCTCCAAATATTGTCCCTAAGATGATGGTATGTTGGGGGGGGGTCAGAAAAACTGTCCCTGCCCCTCACTCCAAAGCCTTTGTAGCTAACCAATCACCTGGCTGCACGCCAAAATCCAACCCAACATCAGAGAGCAATCCAACCTCTTCCTCAGATGACCCCAAGCTCCTAAAGACAACCTTACACTACCCTCCCCACTGACTGTCTCATGCTGTCCCTGCTCATTAAGCCTCTGGGACTCCGCAATAGTACCTACAGCTTCACCTGACTCTTAATACACGTCATCCCCAGCTATCTTGCAATTATCCCCAACACACTCCAAACCTGCCCTGCCAAATGTGTCTCCCAACATCATGTCATTATCTGCTGCTCCATCCTGCATCACTCCAGCAGCTGGAAGTTTCTCTGCAACAACATCTCTTGACTGCCATGCTTGTTTCCCTTGAGCCACCGACCTGGTCTTTCCCACCATACATCATCCTTTAGACTGGATTCCTCTCAGTCATCTGCCATCCCAACTCAGCCTGAAACACCTCCTGGAACAGCTCCTCCACCTGCGACACAATGCCAGTCTACGTTTGTCACAAACTCTGCATATTCACCATCTGCAAAAGAAACAAAACAAAACAAAAAAAAAGCACTAAACTGCACACCCTGCACTGAGTTATACCCTAGTCCCCCTTAAACCACAAGCTGAAGCCCATGGTAAAGCATCGCCTGAAATTAATATATGTATCCCTTTTTTAAACTCAACCCAGAGATACAATCTGAAGGAAGTACTTTTTTTTTTTTGAAAATGACCACAACAACTGCACGCCTCCACCAAGGTAAATACAGCTGACATGCATGATAGACTCTGGCCAACAGCTCCTACTGCAGTATGAATAACAGTATCCCCCATTTTTTTAACCTTTCTGACCCACCCAACCTATGGCCACCAACCTCCCATGCAAGACATCCAGAAAAGCCACAAACAATGGTGGAGGCACCAAAACAAATTCACCAAAATAGGGCAGCTGTACACAGCTCTCACAACATAGAAAGTTAATAACCCAGGAAGACCTACACCAGCATGAATCTCTGAAGAGCACAAAGTGAAAACCCCATATATTTCTGAAGGATTTGAAGTCAGAAACTCAAAAGCATGTCATTATTTAGTGAGTTCCATCCTCAGATCATACCCATGCTTTGCCAGAAAACCACCAATTTTTTATGAGGAACATACCAAAATATGAGCCAAAATCTGGCCATTCTGTAAAAATCTGGGCAGAGAGAGGTATGCAGTTGAGAACCATGGCAGTTTAAACCCAATAAGTCCTACACCACTCTTCACTCCATCCATTTTTTTTTTATTTCACCACCGATGCTTGAACCAAACATCCAGAGAGGCAGAGGGTAGCCTTCAAGACCGGGAAAAGCAACCTGAATGCAAAATTCTGCCAACCCCCTCCTATGACTGTTAAAGTCCCAACATGCATGCACAATGGACGCCTCCCTGACCATTATTCACAGGTGTCCCCCCAATCACGACATACTCCTTCAGTCAGGGAATCTCTACAACAGCAACATCACACTCTGCTGTTACACGACCACCAATGTACCCACAAGACCCCAAACAAAATGAAATGATGACCACTGAAACCAATGAAAAACAAAAGGGGACAAACACCCACGGATGCTACAAAAGAACCTTCCCTCATGACCCAAGCAACAAATCCGACTGAAACCACTTAGAAACAAAAAGGGGAACATGCGAAACAAGAAAACCCTGTAGTCAAACAAAGCTGAGGGCAAAACCTAAGCAAATAACTGACTTCCCTGGACCGAACCATAACAAACAATAGACATCCACCTCCTATGCCACAGAGTACCTACAACAAATAAAAATTAAAAAATAACTACAGCAAAAAAAAAAAAAAAAAATATATATATATATATATATGGATCCCTATCACATGGTCAACAAGCCATTTGATCGACTTTCATTTGGTCGACAGTTCATTTGGTCGACAAGCAGTTTTATGTGGGGGGCTTTGCCCCCCCCACCCCACAATGTGGGGGGCTGTGCCCCCCACACACCCCCTAACTATATATATCAACTCCAGGGTTGCACAACATTGGGGAGGGGGGAAAATCTGCCTGTCGACCAAATGGCTTGTCGACCATCTCAGGTAGACCCATATATATATATATATATATATATATATATATATATATATATATATATATATATATACACACACACACACACACACACACACACACACACACACACACACACACACACACACACACACACACACGTATAAACCACCCACTTACTACCACCATCCAACATACATCTTGCAAATTTAGGCAATCATCCACATATGGCATAGCTTTGCGGCTCTGTGCATAAATGGCATAGAGTAAGCACCTTTCCACTTCAATATCTGAACAGTATAGGTTACCATACCTGACTTTGTAAAAAGTTCCATTTAATTTGATCTTTTAGCTCAGTAAATTAGTTCTCATTAAATAGCCAGTTCCATATCAAATTTGTCATTATATCTGTTACTTTAAGTTTTTTAATAACAAGCACATGATCAACAGTTTCAAAAGTGTATAAGGCATCAGTATGGATTGCAACCAATTGTAGGCATTTTTACATTGTACCAACTATATTATGCATAAAAATTGATTTCCTCAGGCCTTGGATCCCTCCTATTTAATATGCATGCCTGTACATCTTAACTATAGTCTTTTCCCTTAACTCCTCTATTAAGGAAATTAACACTCGTTTTTCATATCAGTTTTATCTGCACAAGAAAATAGCCTAATAAGTCTATAGCTTCATAAATCATGACTGTCACTGTTGTTCTTATAAAACGGCTTAACTGTGTCCTCTGGTCATTCATGTGGGGCTGGGTTGCCTCAGTAGCTTTTAGTCAGTAGCCTAATTAGTGGATGGATAATTTCTTTTTCCAGTGTTTTAAGTTCATGATAGAGGTGCCATTACTCACAGAGATCATATTGGTACTTACATCACTAATGTTTACTGAAAGATTTCTAACTTTATGTGGGTTAGCACAGGTAAGCAATTTACATTTGGAGTTATACATTCGCAGATTGTTGGACTAGTGTTTTTTTTATTTTTCAGTTTAGTGTACCTGTACTGTTTTTTCTGGCTCCCTTAATGTTTTCAGAATAACCCTTTATTATAATTTGCATTGAATACCAGTTTTAATTTTAAATTATATGTATATTTTGTCTATTCCTGTTTTAATATATTTTACTGTCTTGTTGTATGCTACTTTTCACTTCTGTCTTTTAGTACGTTTCCACTTCATGTAAATTTTTTTATCAATTTATTTATTGCTGGCAATAATCTACAAGTAGTCTTGTATTTTCTACCACTAACATCTGTTTTAGGTTATAGGCTTCAGGGATAAAATAATTTTTAACAAGCTAACCAGTTACATATAGTTCTACACTGCCCCCCACCCCATGCAAGGATTCTGAGGACTCAGGAGATTTTTTATCTATCATTTTCACATATTCAGCAATGATTACGTGGATTTTCCTTCTTCTCTTTTCCTGTCTTCATTGTCTGTCTGACAGAAAGCAAAACTATTCTGAAATTCCACAGTAGTCTTCCAGTGACTTATTCTTATATCAGATGCAGTCAGAGTAAAGTACAGTTGTGTACATTTACCATAAATGTAGATGTTCAAGTGCATTCACTGTTGCAATCCTAACTTGTGGGATTTCCTGTGGTGAAAGCCCTTGGCTGGCCCAACAACCAGAGAAAAATTACCCTCTTTCTTATGTTGGCAGATGTCCTAACCAATGTCAATTTGCTTGGGTATATAGGGAGCCAGCTGGCATTATGATATCATTTTTTCTGTCCCCTAAAAAGTAGGAGCCTCTAAGTATGCAGTAGGGAACTGAGGAAGAAACCCTATACAAGAGGGGAGCCTAAAGGGGATTCCCTTGGCTAGAGTATAAGTTATAAATAGACTACCTAGTAGGCTAAGGGGGAAGGAGGGAGGGAAAAAATACTTTTTCCAGAACAAAGTTAAGATCCCATGGAGGGGTAGGTTGCCTCCTGGGATGTCTGATATGGATGAGTCCCCTAAGAAATTGTCTTTACAGAGGATGGGAAATGACAGGAGGAAGAGCATGAATATTTATTTATTTATTTATTTCTTCATTTCCAGTTTGGTTACCAGGGAAGTCCACTGGGCTGAAATGGCAGAGGCATGAATTTTAATGGAGGAATAGGAAAGGCCTTTATCAACCAGACTAGCTAGGTAATCTAGAATGACAGAAATTTAGGCTGAATCAGGATTGTGGTGCTTTTGTTGGCACCAGATGGAAAATATTTTCTACTTAGCTCAGTAAAATATCCTAGTATTAGGCATTCTAGCCTCCTTAAGAATGTCCTGAACCTGTTTTCTGAGAGCAGACTTTGTCCTGGATGATGTGGAGTTATCCAAGCCGAAAGGCTGAGCATCTGCAGGCTGGGGTGCACAATCCTTCCCTTGTCCTGAGTTAGAAGGTTGACTCTCTGAGGCAACAGCCATAGATTCTCATTGGTTAGTTTGAGAAGCAGAGGATACCAGTGCTGCCTGGGCCAGTCTGGGTCTATCAGTGGTGCCCTTGGACCCTCTTATCATATCTTTAGAGGCACCCAAGGAAGTAGAGGTAGGGGAAGGAATCCATAAATGAAGAGGTGAAACCAAAGAAAGGAGAAAGCATCTGTCCTCCAGGGTGATTGTTGTTTGTTCCTGGAACAGAATCTTCTCAGTTGAGCATTTTCCTTGATGGCAAAAATGTCTACCTGTGGGACTCCATCTCTGGACCATGTTGGAAAATATTTCCAGATGTAGATGTCATTCATGGGGGTCCATCAAGTTTCTGCTAAGGTGATCTGTATTTTGAGCACTTGGAAGATATTGTGCCAGGAGGTGCAACCCAAGAGAGTAAGCAGTTTTCCAAACTTGCATTGCTAGATGACATAGAGGATAAAAGTGGGTGCCCCCTGCTTATAACTGTGGTGTTTTCTGTTTTCACTAATGGGACCCCTGGCTCTCATTTTTTTTTTAAAGCTATCAGGCCCTTTTGCACTGCCATAAGCTCTTAACAGTGTATGTGTCTGTCCTTGAACTGAATCTTCCACTTTCCTTGGGATTGGAAGTGTTGGGACTGAGCCCGCCAGGCTGTCTCTGAGGCATCTGTGGTAAGAGTTTGGCCCTGAGGAGTGACTCTGAATGGGACACCCTGATTTTGTGAACAAGCCTCTACCCACTATGCAAACTCCTCCTTGAGGCAAGGAATCCACTGTATCTTGGTCACCTGGGACTGACAGAGTTGGCACCATACATATTTGAGGTGCCACTGGAGCTTCCTCATGTGCAGCCAGGTCAGGAGAACCATGAAGATATAAGATGCCATGTAATCCAGTGTTCAGAGGAACTCTCTAGCTGAGATGCACTGTTTTGCTGGATTCTTTTAAAGTAATGAGTCAAAAAGGAGAGACCTTGTCAGGGGAAGCATGGATTTTTGAAGAGAAGAGTCCAGGAAGGCCCCCAGGAAACTATCTCGGTGGACAGAATAGTGCTGGATTTTTTCAGATTTATGGCAAAGCCCAGGGAGGACAGGAGATTCTGGGTAAACCTCAGATACTTCAGAAGTTTTGATAGATTTATGGTCTGTAGTTGGCAATCGTCCAGGTAGGGGTAGATTTGGACCCCTCTGGCCCTGCAAAAGGCAATTACAGGGGTTAAATACCTGGTGACAACTCTTGGAGCAGTAAACAAACCAAAGGCCAGCACTGAAATTTGAAAGAGACTGGTACCTGCTCTGAAGCAAAGAAAGGTTCTGTGTAATTCCTGTATGGGAATGTGCAAGTAGGCATATTTTAGAACCAGTGAGACCATAAAGGCCTGTGGGGCTATCATGAGCAAGAGTTTTTGAAGAGTCAATATTTTGAATTTTAGAACTATGAGGAACTGATGGAGAGGGGACAGGGCTAAGATAGGATGCCAACAGCCTTCTTTTATGGGAACCAGAAACAGCCTGGAGTAGAACCCTTTTCCCTACTGATGTTCTGGAATTGGTTCCACTGATCCCTGTGAGCACAAAATCTGGATTTGAAAGAAGGCCTCTGTTTATTTTTGGTTTGGAACAATATCTGGTTAGCCTGAGAATTTTAAAAGCACCTTAAAAGTGAATTTGTAACCATTTAAAATAATGTTTAGAACCCACTTTTCTGAACTGATGAGGGACGAATGCTGTTTGAACAGGGACGCCTTTCCTCCTAGTCTTGTGGGGGAGGGCAAGAAGAGCTGAGTGGGTGAGTCGTTGTTACTCTATGGCAGATTCCTGTAGCCTTGAACTCCCTTGCCTGCAAGTTTCTGAGGTCCACTGCCTGGGTCTCTGCAGTTGCTGCCACTGCATTTCTGTCCTTTCTCGCTGGGGGTTCCTCTGCCTGCTGCTAGATTGAGAAAGAAAGGACCAGTGTTTAGTGGGGAAATTCCTACTAAACCTTGGTTGCTGAACATGAAGGAAGTCTTTCACAGTCTGCATAGACTTAGCTTTGTCTTCCATCTTTTTAACAACAGCCTCAGCTTTAGATCCAAAGAGGAAGTCATTGTTAAGGGGAGCATCAAAAAGGTTAGATTTAACATGGTCAGGAAGAGATTGTTCCCTAAGCCATACATGCCTTCTAGTAACAGAATGAGTGGCTGCCACCTGGCTAGTGGTCTCCATAGCATCATAGCCACAGTGTAAGGAATGCCAAGCTACCTGTGAACCGGAGTGGCAAAGATCCAAAAGTTCCTTAAAAAGGTATTTATCCTCAAGGATGTAAAATTGACAGTTGATAACCCTCATGGTAGGGGTGGCTGAGGTATATACTTTTTTCCAAATCTATCAAGAACCCTGCTCTCTGTATCTTTAGGTAAAGGATTTTTAGAGGAACTGTCTCTAGCCTCTTTGGGTCCTGGAGTGACCACTTCTGGATCAGCAGAAGGATTTTTAAAAAGGTATTTCTGGGAGTCCTGTACCCTATAAAACCTGTCTGGTTTCTGAGGGGCTGGTGGAAGAGAGTCAGGATTCAAGGAGGAATCCAAGAAGACATTCTCACCACCTCTAAAATAGGGGGAATAGCAAGAGGAACTCTATAATTCTCTTTTTAGAATGAGGGTATTTCTTTGCTTTTCACATGTTCCCTTACAGCATGGAGAGTCTCTCCAAAGGTAATATCTTCGGGGGGGGGGGGGGGGCAGAGGCCATGTTCTCCTCAGAATCTGATCCCTTAAAAGAAGTGAGGGAGGATCCTTCTTCAGAAATAGGCCCCTCTGGGTCAGAATACTCAACAGATTCTAAAGGATCTAAAAAAAACGTCAGAGGTAAGATCACTTTTCCTTTTTCCCTGTCAAGATCTGACTGTGGAGATCAAGTCTTCAATTAGCTTAACCAAGTCCTGCTGATATCCCTGAGAAAGGGAGCTGGTAGGCCTAGGTGAAGGCTTTGCAAAAGCACCCCTCTTAGGAGTTTCTTTGGCCTTAAGCCTAGGGATGACCAAAATTCTGATACCTGTCTCTGTGGAGGAATGAGGTTGAAGCCTCAAAGAAATGGAACTGATTAAAGTGCACTCATCAGAAGCCAAAGCCTGCTGTGCTACCCCGAACTTAACCAACGAGTTGAAAGCAAGGGCCTGTGCAGAAATAGAGGGAGCTGACAGCATGTCAGACTTCGAACAGGTCTCAACAGAGGCCTGTTCCACCACCTCAGACAAAGATGGGGGCTGTGAAAGCTCCTCACCTTCTTCAACGATCACAAGCTTTAAAGGATAAACAGATGGAGAATGGTTGTTGTCTGAGGCCCTAAGCTTGAGTATCTTATCTTTTTCCCTCTTACACCTAGGCTGCTGAACCTCTGAATGATGGGAGGATGCCATTAGATGCTGAGGAGAAGATTCAAGACTTAGGAATCTAGTTAAGATCTTGGCCCAACGTCTGATTGTCCTAGAATTAAAATGGGCACAAAAACTGCAACTGGGGACATCGTGATCTAGGCCTAAACAGATGACACAAAGTGAATGAAAGTCTCTGTGTGAAATATGCTTAGCATAGTAGAGACAGTTGTTTATCTTCTCTGATATGAGTTAAAGCAAGATAAAAGAGTTTCCCAATGGGATACTTATCTTTCCGATGACTTCTCTCTGCTGCGGACCGACTGATGTACTGAAACACTGCTTTGGGCTCCGATGACAAGAAAATATTGATGTCATGATGTCAGCTGGCTCCCTATATACCCAAGTGCACTAACAGCAGTTAGGATGTCCGCCAGCCTAAACAAGAGAGGAATTTTTCTCTGGTAGTCAGGTCAGCCAATGGCTTTCTGGGCAGGAAATCCCACAAGTCATGACTGCGACAGTGAAACATGAAGAACATCTACATTTTCATTTCTTTTTTCTTTCACATTCAATCCCTGTGGGGAAAAAAAACAAGAATTATATTGGTAACAGAAGACGAAACATCATAATTTGTTTTAAATCTTTATTTTGAATTAAAAAGTACTCCATTACAGTGGAATCAAAATGAACTGTTTTCATTTTGAATTCTGACGAATGTGCATGCAAAAAAAAATTAAAAAAATAATAAAATAAAGTCATATATTTTCATGAAATGTCATACCTGGAATCATATCTTTATTGTACTTCCTGGGCGATGTTTGTATTATTTGGCTAAACTGCAAAACTTACAGTTGTATAAGATATTTGTTCTATTTTTTTCGATTTTCTTTTCAGTTGCTCAAGTTGTGGAATTGGTATATGTGTAGGTATAAAAAAAGAAAAAAAAAACAATTTTTAAAGTTACTGAAGTTATTTCACCAGTGGTTTTGGTGGGTATATAGTTTGATGATTTCTTCAGTTTACTGTTAAGGACTATACATTAACTGCTCATAGTAGATTGAAGAATATATAAAGAAAAAGTATCTTTTACTCATGTTTCTTTAGCCATATTCTCACTACATGCTCATGATCTGCTGAGGATTGCAAGGCATTATTTTCTTTTCCACCCTTGTTTCAGCCTATACTACCCTTCCCCAGTGCTCCATGTCTATCACAGGGTCTACATGTCTTCTCCAGCTCTCTCAGATTTTCAACCTTTTGGGTTGGATCAGTGCAAAGCCTAATCATGTTCTAGGTAGTCTGGACATCTCAGCATCTGACAGAGAATTTTTCATTTACTCCCTGCCCCATTTACCCCTGCTGTTGGGTCTTTTGGTTGTGTCTGAATGTCAGACATGCATCAGAGATGTGCTGACATATTTTACAATCTCTGTATCAGCTCAGTCAATATCCTTAACCTAATCCTACTTAGGATTATGCCCCTTTCTTCAAACATCCCTGGCCACCACTATGGCTCATATGAGGAACACCCATAAGACCACCTTCCCTCAGGATGGTAATGCAGATCTATCTTCTGTCCCTCCATCAGTGGCCTGAGCTAATAATTGAACCCAAGCCAGGTGGGTTATAGTCAGGGCTTTATCCCTTTACTGCCAGTGGACCAGTTCATGTGTTTTGTCATCTGAGCTGAAGCTGCACCTGTGATCATAGTCTTTCAATTTGAACAATATTTATGATGCTGTTCTTTGTAGAACAAAACATCTGGGGACATGATCATGAGCTTGGGTTGACATGGATAATACATGTTTTTGTTTCATTGGAGCAGGCTATGAACATTCCTTTTCTGACCAGTATTTTCTGTAAATCTTTCAGTGGTGGTAAATATCTGCAGTGATAGGTCTGCAAGCTGTGACTGTTCTCCGTTGCCTTCCTTGGATAACAAGACAAGATTGTTTATTAGTTTTCCTTAGAGACAAATTTCAAAAAGTATTGTTTATCATTACAGAGGGGTTTTGACACCAAGTAATGCTGCCCTAGACCCTCAACTCTGTTCTTGCCCTAAAGTAATGTCAGTTTGGAGAAAAGATATACATGCATACACTATGCAAGGATAACTGTACAAAATATGTCATGCTATACCAGGAGCTGGTAATGGGATTCATAAACAGTCCCTGGGATTCAATAAGCCAAAATTTCCGTGCAGGAATAGTGTAGCCATTCCGGCATGGAATATGGCCACCGAGTGATCCAGTAAACAAGCCTTTTGACATGCACGAGCCTGGCAACACTATTCTGCCACGGACAAGACTGGATTATGCTAATGACCTCATTTGCTGTTGAAAACCATGAAAATGAGGTCAATTAGTTATCCAGTAAGCAGGCAGGCATCCTTGGCAAAATAGTGTAGCATGCAGAAATGTTTTCGGCTACTAGCCAAATACATTTCTGCAAAAATCAATGGAGGCATGACAGCTCAAATCAAAGCATGTATTCCAATCCTTTGGCCATTGGCATCGAAAAGTGTTGCAAAATTATAAAAATAAAAGTTTTATTTTTTTGGCTGATCTTGGCCGTTTAACATAGGACAGCGGTGTGCAAAGGGGATTGTGCAGAAAATTTTAAAAAAATGTGAAAAGGCAATTTTAAGTGAAGTCTGCATTTTGCCATTATAGTCTATGACATGCAGAATAAAAACAATACCAGGGAACAGTGGTTGCCAAGGGGAAAGGATCTGGGGTAGCACTGTTACTGGGTCTAAGGCAGTGGTGTATACTAATGAGAGAAATTTACTGAATCACAAAAAGAAGCAAAGTGCCAAACTGCACCTAACTGTGTAGGTGCTACAAGGCAGTGGTGTAAGCAGGAGGAGCAGCAGGCATAGAAATGGTGTGTGTCATGCTTAGTGTAAGCACATTGGAGCTCCATGGCACCCAGATGAGCTTAGCTAAGCACACCTAAGCAAGGGTGTGTGTCTGAGGCTGTATTGACTTATTCCATGAAATGAAGAGTGTGTTCATGTCCAAGGGAGAGCCATTTCTCTTGTTTACTTTAGCTAAATGGGTTTGTGTGGTGCGCACCAGGTCTAAAACAAAACAAAACAAAAAAAAAATGGAACTAGCAGGACTGATTACATTTGGCTACTGTGTTTGCGTGGTGCACCTCTGGGCTTAAAAGGGGTGGAAATGGGTAAAAAGGAAAAAAAAGGGAATTAGCAGAATAGAAGCAATCAAGTACAAATAACATAACTGGCAGGCGGAATGCATTATAGTCAGCAAATCATACAGGCAGCATTTGCAGCACAACAGTATATACTATGCAAACACCTTACAGTCTGTTTTTTCCCACAAGCCCTGCACCATTGGTGTACATATGCAGGGGAATTTTAACCAAAAACATGTAGGCTGCTATTGCTTTGATCCATCAGTATGTGCTAGAGGCTGAAGGCGGTGAGGAGGATAATGCTGACAACCACCACAGACCATGGAGGAGGAGAAGAGTGTTCAGACCCAGGGTAACCTTCCTGGGGCTACATGATCTGGAGATAGTAGAGCACTACAGGGTGGAGAGAGACATACTTCAGCAAATCACTGAAATGTGCCGGCCTCAACTCAGACCCAGAGCCAACAGAAGGGAACCCATCCCAGTGGATACCAAGGTATGTGTAGCCTTAAGAATACTAGCTACAGGTACTTTCCAAAGATCTACTGGGGACATCATGGGGTCTCACAGGCATCCACATCCAGGGTACTCCACCAGTTCCTGGATGCCATCCTACCACATACCAGTGAGAACATTTACTTCCACAACACCAGTGAGGGGAGGAACAGCAATATGCATCTCTTCTGCCATGTAGTAGAATACCCGGAGGTACTGGGTGTGATCGACTACACGCACATCTACATCAAAGCACCACCCGGTGAACAGGGTAGGGTCTACATAAACTGCAAGAGCTTCCCCTCTATCAACTGCCAGGTCATGTGCAATGCCCAGGGCATTATCATGAATGTGTGTGCTGGCAGCCCTGGAAGCTATCACAACTCCCGCATCTGGCATTTGTCACAGCTGTACCAGGCATTTACCAGTGGGGACATTCTGTATGGCCATCTGGTGTGAGATGCTGGCTATGCACTGGAGCCATGGATGATGGCACCCATCAGAAATGCACACACACCCACTCAAGAATGCAATAATGAGGCACACGCACAAACCAGGATCATTATAGAGCATGTGTTTGGGATGCTCAAGTCAAGGTTGCACTGCCTTGACATATCTGGGGGAGCCTTGCAGTACTCTCCAGCCATATGTGCACACATGTTCATAGTATGTGCCATGCTACACAACATGATCATGTGGAAACAGCTGCAGCAGGAACAGCACAGAGAAAGGCCACACAATCCCCCATCATTGCCAAGGTCCCCACAGGCACAGAGGGACTCAGACAAGGAAGCCCCTGAGCCTGCTTCCGTAGGCAGATGGAGGCATGCCCAGTATGCCCAGGCCTTGCTAAAGCTGCAACACATAGCACACACTGACACTGTAGGGACCCCAAGAATGACACCTCTCTCTGACTCGCGCACACAGTAAAATAGATGACACACACATCACATTACCTGTAACTTACCATGTATAGGCAGTGCACTGTGTGCATCCAACATAGGCAGCCCTCAAGCACCATCCTCACAACTGCCACAGCCACAACGTTAGTCAGTCTTCTTAACAATAAATGAATGGATTACTATGTTTTGGTAGCATATCTATGGTAATGCTGCATGCATGCAAGGGAAAGGGGTGGCCTACTGGGATAGCAGCAGACAACTGACAGCTATGTGGGACACCAGGACATTTCTGGACAATACTGACTTCCCCACACTATGCAGTATCATTTATGGTGACAAATCTCACTGCAGTATATGTGGAAGGCCAACTAAGGGGGGGGGTCATAGGTCACATGCATAGATGTCACTGTGGGGATCCCATACTCACCCCCAGACTCACCCAGCAAGTCAGCTGTAGAAAACCATAAAAGAATGTCTGGCAAAGGCACACAAATGGCAACAATGATGGAATACCCCCCCCCAACAGACTTACACAGTGATATCACAGCAGGATTTGCATTTGCAGCAAGACTCTGAAGGTTCAGATGTTTGAATCTCAATTGTATGCTAGTACAATCTAACCTGTAGTCTCCAGTGATATGCCTCTGTTCTCCAAGACAGGGCCCAATAGTATGCAAATGGAAGCAAAATGTAAAGCCAATATCAGCACAGTCTGTGAAAATGTATACTGTTGACAGGTGTGCCCCCACCCACACTCATATTCACATAGAAATTAAGTTACATGTAAGTTTGTAGGGTAATAGCAGAAGAGCATACATTGCCAAGGCTGTCCCACTCAACATGGATAAGTTGTTGCATGTCCACAAAATGCAGAGGTCAATGAGCTATGCATATGTGTGGGGAATACGGACAGGATGTGGTCAGCAACTTCTCATGGCTGTTGTATCCTAGTGGTCTAGGTACAGTACTGTGGTAGACAGGGCCATGTTCCATAAAATGCAGTGCCAACTATTTTGCATGTCAGCTACACCTACAGTGGGAGTTGTACACACTGTCCAGATGTCAATATCCATTACTGCCAGGAAGCCAGACAGGTCAAGTACAGGGTGCCACACATTAGAACAGTACATAGGTTGGAGTAACGTACATATCGCCTACCATGCCAACTGTACAGACCTTTCACAGAATGTACACAGGTTTGCATCATATTTGTGGTGTCTTTAGTATGAAATAATGGTTGTCTGGCAAATCACTGGCAAACCACAAAGGTCTAAAGTCAGAAAATATTGATGGATTGTAGTGCCTCAGTCTTCATGCCCTATAGAAAAATGCATGCTAATGCAAAATTTTTTACTGTATCAACCTTCCAGGTTTGTAAGGCGATTAGTTACAATGGTCTATATATGTAGGCCTTTGTCACCCAATTACTCATGGATATGTCCAGATGTCTGGCTCACATATGTAGAGAGGTATGATGCCTAGTAACACATCAGTGCATTGTGGCACTTACCATTTTCTCCCCGGGGGGGGGGGGTCCACTGCCTATCAGCCTGGGAACATATGAGTGACAAAACGCACTGCCTTGCTGCAGATGGCCTGCATCAGTCTCACATGGTTTACAGGCCTCTGGCAAAAGCCCATGCCTCATCCATAGTGCCATTGCAGGGAATGTCATGGGGTCCATACTACCAACATAACACAGTCAACAAAATGCAAATGTAAGGCCATGCTGTTAAATGCTTGTAGCATACCTCTCAACCTTGTAGAGGAAGAAATCTGGACAAAGCCATATATAATGGTGGGATAAAGTCCAAACTATATGGACACATTTGAAATATTGCTCTCATAATGTTAGAAAGTTGATAGAATAACATATGGTATAACACATAGTAGCATGGGTGTCATGCAGGGTGTGAAGTCTGAAACTCTAATGTTCTGTCAGTATTCCCTGACTGCCAACCCTGAGTGATTTGTAACAAATGTGCTAGAAAACAACAATGTGAAGGGAAATCGGACAGATATATGAGACATGAATCTGGATAATCTTTGACAGTCTGTACAGCTGACAGGTATGGCCACACCAGGATATGACCTTTCAGGTAAGAAGAATACTGCACAACCAGATGATCCACAGCCAGCATATCACCAAGGTGCTGGACTTTTTACACAGCTTCATCAGTCAATTGGCCATAGACACACCTCCCAACTGGCAGGATTATACAATAATGTCTAGCCTTTACTTTACCTCATAATATAAGTCTGTGCATCATCCATCTTGTATTTCTCGGCTAAATAACTGTGATGATCCAATTATATCTGTCAGTAGGTAATGACACAAAATGGTACAGTGTCAAACATTACACATCTCAGAAAATGTCTGCTAAAACAAACCCCCTGTGAGTCAAGCAACTCATACATTGATAAGAGCAATAGTTACAGTACCCCCTATGTTTGGCCCATTGTTTCCCCATATTGACAGCCTATCTCCAGATATCTTGCGCAAACAGGTTGCGAGGTATGGCTGCAGCACACAACACTCTGGACTGAAGTACAACATCCCTGGTATGGATTCCCACACTTACTATAGAAGGTCATACTGAACATGTTCCTATACTTAGAGAAGTGAAGCCCATGTCTGAAACCACATTGGACTATATATCTCTGTATTGAGAAAATGTCTTTGCATACACACAGCTATGTAAATCTAACTGTCTCCTTACACACCCCTCAGACAGGATTACCCACAGGCAGCTGTAGGTGGCACATATGTGAGATATCTGCATCTGTTGTGTGTGATACACCCACATATATATGGACAACAGTGAGTTATATACAGGAATGCCCTGAATGGCATGGAGTGATGTCCTGCTGCAGACAGTTGCATACCAGTTGTAACCACTGGCATGTGCCAGCATGAAGATGAGATTTATTGTCTGATGCTACTGAGGTGGTGGTTGGAATATCACACCTACCTTTGTGTGTGTGTGTGTGTGGGTGTGTGTGTGTGTGTGTGTGTGTGTGTGTGTGTGTGTGTGTGTGTGTGTGTGTGTGTGTGTGTGTGTGTGTGTGTGTGTGTGTCTGTTTGTCTAAGTATTATGATGCCTTACCCAATCAGTACACTTCCCATTGCCCTATTTTACAACATCTGCTAATGTCATTCACCTTAGAAGTACCTTTGGACTGGCTTTAGTTCTGTAAGCTTTATAACATGTGTGATAAGTGTGTAACACTATTATACAAATAACTAGATAGGTAGGGGTTGTAATCACATTCCTGGTATATATAAGTGTGTGTGTGTGTGTGTGTGTGTGTGTGTGTGTGTGTGTGTGTGTGTGTGTGTGTGTGTGTGTGTGTGTGTGTGTGTGTGTGTGTGTGTGTGTGTGTGTGTGTGTGTGCATGTGTAGGAATAAGTGTTTTTGTCCATTCCCAACCAGTACACCTCCCATTGCCCTACTTCACAAGATCTGCTGATGTCATTTACTGTAAAAGTACTGTTGGACTGGCCACTGCCCTATAAGCTCTGTGGTGTGTGTGATAACTGCATATCAATGTAGTACAAATAACTATTTAGGTAGGGGTTGTAATCTCAGTCCTGGCAAATGTAAAAGTGTGTGTGTTTGTGTGTGTGTGTACCTGTATGTTAAAGTTTTTGAGCCTGTTCACACCCTGTACACTTACCATTGCCCTACTTTAGCAGCCCTGCTGATGTCAGTCACCTTAGAAGTACCTTTAGGCACCCTGCAGCCTTCCAAGCTATGTGGCACATGCAATAATTGCGTAACACTATAGCACAAATAACTAGATTGATAGAGATTCTAATCTCAGTCAGGCAAATGTAAAAATGTGTGTGTGTGTGTGTGTGTGTGTGTGTGTGTGTGTGTGTGTGTGTGTGTGTGTGTGTGTGTGTGTGTGTGTGTGTGTCTGTAGGTCAAAGAATTTGAGCCTGTTCACACCCAGTACACTTGCCATTGCCTTGCTTTAGCAGTCCTGCTGATGTCAGTCACCTTAGAAGTATCTTCCTTTGGGCAGCCCACAGCTCTACAAGCTCTGTGGTGCATGCGATAATTGCAGAACACTATAGTACAAATAACTAGATGGGTAGGGGTTCTAATCTCAGTCGTGGCAAATGTAAAATTGTGTGTGTTTGTGTGTGCATGTCTGTAGGCTAAAGATTTTGAGCCTGTTCACACCCCGTACACTTGCCATTGCCCTACTTTAGCAGGTCTGCTGTCAGTCACCTTCGAAGTACCTTTGGGCAGCCTGCAGCCCAACAAGCTCAGTGCCATGTGTGATAATTGCGTAACACTGTAGCACAAATATAGATAGGTAGGGGTTCTAATCTCAGTCCTGGCAAATGTAAAGCTGTGTGTGTTTGTGTGTGTGTGTCTGTAGGTTAAAGATTTTCAGCCTGCTCACACCCAGTACACTCCCATTGCCCTACTTTAGCAGTCCTGCTGATGTCAGTCACCTTAGAAGTAGCTTTGGGCAGCCTGCAGCCCTACAAGCTCAGTGGTGTGTGTGATAATTGCATAACACTATAGCACAAGTAACTAGTTAGGCAGGGGTTCTAATCTCAGTTCTGGCAAATGTGTGTGTGACTTTATTTGTGTGTGTAAGTGTATATGTGTAGGATAAAGTATGTTGTGGCCTCTGTCACCTAGTACATCACCCATTGCCATACTATAAAAGGGCCGGTGATGTTCCTCACCTTCAAAGTAGCTTGGGATGCCCTTCACCCTATAAGCTCCGTGGTGTGTGCGATAAATACATAACACTGTAGTAGCTGTAACTAGATAGGCAGGGGTTTTAATCTCTGCCCTGGCAAATGTGTGTGTGTGTGTGTGTGTGTGTGTGTGTGTGTGTGTGTGTGTGTGTGTGTGTGTGTGTGTGTGTGTGTGTGTGTGTACCATATCCATTGGGGGGTGGGTTTTGCAATTTTTTGCTGTTGCCCACCCAGTACATGTCCCAATGTCCACTTTACAAGGCACACTGTTGTCATCCACTGGAGTGGTAGCTGTAGACACTCTGCAGCCTTATAAGCTCTGTGCCACATGCAATAACTATGTAATAGTATGGAATAAATAAGAAAGGCAGCCCTTCTCATCCTTGGATTCCATTCTCCACTCAGGAATATCGACAAACACACTCAGCTAGGCATCAACCTCTATATCACTAGGTGGCTTGCAAACTGGCTCACAGATAGAACCCATGATGTGAAAGCAGTGGACTCCATTTCAGACTGCTGATAAGTGGAGTCCCACAGGGTTTTGTCCTGGATCCCCTCCTGTTCGAGATCTACACTTCTAAAGTCAAGCACAACATAAAGGGAATCTGGCTGACAATGTTCGCAGATGACTGCAAGGTGGGTGCTATTATTACCTCCCCATGTGATGTTTATATTCTGCACAAAGGCCTCACTGAGACCTATGACTGGTGTCAGAACCCTGGACCTTAGCTCAATGCTAGAAAATGTGCCACCATCCACTTTGGGAACAACATAGTTCCCATGAATTACCACATTGATGGCAGTTCACTAAACACTGAAGTTGTTATAAGAGAACTGGGAACACAGGTTGAGAGCGAGCTCTCTGTTGACCACCACAGTGCCACTGTGTTCAGAAAGTCCTTCTATGTGTCATATCTCATTACTAAGGGTGTTACATCCGGGAAGTAAGAGGTCATTGCCTTCCCCTCTTCTCTCCCCATATTAGGCCAGTCAATGAGTACAATGGCCCATTTGGCATGTACCTCACTGGACACCTGCAACAACTGGAAAGGCTGCAAAAGTACCTCACAAAGAGGATCTTAGGCCTTAAACACTTGTCCTATATGGACAGACTCCATTAACTCCAACTATTCTCTGTCTCATATTGGCTACTTACAAGACAATCTCTGCCTGACTTACAAAGCCATGTCTGACCCAGCTCTGTCAGAAATGCTACATCTAAAGAACCCAATCCATTTACACCACATGCCCCAGAGACTTCACCCCCATTTCCACAATCAACAGAACATGCTGGAGGGACAGGTCCATAACCCAGAGACTGCCCATGCTATGGAATAGACTTCATATACATGTCAAGCAGAGCACCTCACTGGGCCTCTTCAAGAGAAATATGGATGAGTGGATGGGGAATAGCAATCTCACCTCAGGGATCACAGCAGTGGCTATACTCATTAGACACACTGGGGACTATCGTCAGCTGGCACTATGACAGGGCATTCCCATGGGCTAGGCTTTTAAAGGCTCAATGGATATTTGCCTAGTACACACCTATGAACCTATGGATCTCAGTACTGGCAAAAGTGTGTGTCTGCATTAGTGTGTATAAAAGTGTTTATGAGTGTGTGAACATGTGGGTGAAAGTAATTTGAGGCCCTTCTCAACTAGTACACCTACCATTGCCATTCCTTAAAAGGGTCAGTGATGTTATTTACTATATAGGTACCTTGGGACACTCTTCACCCTATAAACTCCATGGTGTGTGCAGTAAATGCATAACACTATAATACCAGTGACTGCATAGGTAGGGACTCTCATCTGAGTCCTAGCAAATGTGTCTGTGTGTGTGTGTGTGTGTGTGTGTGTGTGTGTGTGTGTGTGTGTGTGTGTGTGTGTGTGTGTGTGTGTGTGTGTGTGTGTGTGCGTGTGTGTGCGTGTGTTTGTAAGTGTATATATTTGTAGGATACAACAGTTTGAGGCCTCACTCTCCCAGTACATTGCCCATTGCCATACTTTACAAGGGCTGGTGATGTTGTTCACCTGAGAAGAACTGTAGGACATTCTGCACACTATACCTACTGTGGCACGTGCAATAAATGCATAACACTGTATTAACACAAAACTAGATAGGTAGGGGTTCTAATCTAAGTCCTGCCAAAATGTGTCTGTGTGAGAACCATATCCTGTGTATGTGTCTGAGTGAGGACTATATCCATTGGGGGATGGGTTTTACATTTTTAGGCCATGGTCCTCACAGTACACGTCCCAAGGTACACTTTACAAAGCCTACTGTCTCCATCAACCATACAGGTATCTGTTGAAAGTCTTCAGCCAAATAAGCCATGTGCCACGTGCAGGAACTATGTAACAGTATAGACTGCCTAACAAGAGAGACAGGGCTGCTAATCTCAGTCCTGGAAAATGTGCATGTGTGTAAGAACTGTATTGTGTGTGTGTGTGTGTGTGTGTGTGTGTGTGTGTGTGTGTGTGTGTGTGTGTGTGTGTGTGTGTGTGTATATGAGATCTATATCCACTGGCTGGCTGTGGTTTACAATTTTAGGCTATGGTACTCCCAGTACACGTCCCAAGGTCCACTTTACAAAGGTCGCTGTTCACATCCACCATAGAGGTATTTGTGGAACTCTTCAGCCCTATAAGCCGCATGATGCATGCAACAGTTATGTAACAGTATGGAATGAATAACATGATATGAAGGGCTGCTAATGTCAGTACTGGGAATTGTGTGTGCATTAGTGTGTATATCAGTCTTTGTGAGTGTGTAGACTCATAGGTGACCGTCTAATGAGTCCTTTCATACCCAGTACACACCCCATTGCCATACCTCACAACGGAACATGATGTTATTCAATTTATGGGTACTTTGGAACAGTTCCATGCCACCTGCGATAACCCCATAACACTGTAGTACCCACTAGCTAGATGGGTATGGTTTCCAAAACCATCACTGGCAACTGTGATCCTGTGTGTATGTGTGTGTATGTGTGTGTGTGTGTGTGTGTGTGTGTGTGTGTGTGTGTGTGTGTGTGTGTGTGTGTGTGTGTGTGTGTGTGTGTGTGTGTGTGTGTGTGTGTGTGTGTGTGTGTGTGTGTGTGTGTGTGTGTGTGTAAACAGTATTCTCTGTGTGTTTGGTCAACACAATATCCTCTGGGGGAATTTGAGGTGTGTTCCACCCATTACACTTACCATTGTCCACTTCACAAGGGCTGCTGACGTCAACCACCATAGACTTACATCTATACACCCCCCAGCCCTATAAGCTCTGTGGCACATGCAATAACTGTTACACAGACCTGATAAATATGTACACATACAGCTGTACCTTGGCTCTGACATGATAGATGTGTTACCAATCTATCATACCCCTCATTGCCAATTTCTGCAGGGCCACCTCCTTCTGACACACAGACACCTAGAACACAAACAGAATACAGCATATGAGGCTACATTCAGTCAGTGTTACTAACACCAATAATGCATCATGGCTGAAAAGGTACACACACTCTGAACTGTACCCATTATAAATGCCAGCTGACAGCACCTTACACAGCATTACATAGCTAAACTGTAGTTAATTCACCCTGTGCATTAGAACCATATTAGCATGTCCCTGCATCAGTGGTAAGGATGACAGGGATGTGGCACAGGTATTATTATATGCACAGGGTCTTGTGTGGGTTAGCCAGAGGCCTAGGTTGGGCCATAAGGTTGACATCATGTGTGTGCATTTGGAAGGGTGTTGTATGAATGGGCTATGTAAGGGTGATTTGGGTGTATCTAGAGTTGACGTAGCTGTGATGGTGATGTGTGCGTGTATGTATGCACACAGTCATGCCATGTGGCTGCCCTACACAGGGGTATGTTGGACAGCTGTGGACTGTACATGGCAGGGTTTACAGTTCACCATCTTTGGCCATGGACACAAGAACTGGTCCTGTCAGGGGTCCCACTGGCACCACCAGGCCCAAGGCCAGATGCAGTACTGCTTCCCAAAGGTGACTGCTGTCTGCTGGATCTGTGTCCCTGATGGATGGGCCAGGATCATGTGCCCATGGCCTGCTCCATTCTGGTGTAGACAGCACACCCCTTTAGTAGTGCTGGTGGTACTGCCACTACAGGAGTGTGAAGGCTAATGGCCCCGTAGATTCACAGCTGATGTTGGTGCTGACCTACGTCCACATGGTCAATGCCCATCCCACCACATGCTCTAGCACAGACATGCCATGGTCAAGGATTGCCAAGGACTCACACCACTGTCTATTCATGACCTCAGTATTTTGACATGTGGCCTCAACAATGTCATGTATGTAAGCCAGGAAAAGTTACATCCAAGACCCTGAGTATTTGTCTGGTGTTGCATTCACTACATGCCTATGCATCCATGACAGCCCAAAACATGCGTTTGGTGACACCTGCTGTAGCAATTGTGATGGGCTTGATGGACAGCAGTCCTCATTTGAGCATCCCTGAACATCCGCCTGTGTGGGACCTCACCTACACTCTGGCTATGGCTAGTGGATACCCTCACACTTGCCATAGTCACCACACTAGCCTGTTCCATGCCACCACCTGCCAACTGTCCATTATCTGTGGCTGCTGGGGGCAGGGAATGTGTGGGCATTGTGACTGTGTGCAGGGACATTGTGTCTGACTGTGGAATGCCAACCAATGGCACAGATTCAGCCCCTGACAACCCCACCTGTGCCCCGCTATGACCACCATCATTGTCAGAGTCTGCAGAGACACTGACATCAGATTCTGAGGGGGAGGGACCATGACAAACATGTCCACCTGTGAGCGGAAGACAACATATGTAAATTAATACATGCACTATAAGGTTTGCTGGTATATACACACACACACACACACACACACACACACACACACACACACACACACACACAGACACACACACACACACACACACACACACACACACACACACACACACACACACACACACATGGACACACATGGACACACACACAGATACATTCTGGTGAGGTGGTACAAAGGCATTACACAGACCTCACAATAGCCAACTGGTGACATTCACGACACAGTTAGACCACAGCATACACACTCTGGACAGGCCCTCAACATCATGCAGTTCAGCCCTTTCCACTTAATGTTACTAGTAATATATACCTCTGGGATACGTGAATAGTGTTAGTAGGGGATGGGCCTTCACCTAGCGCACACTGCAGCCATATGTACATTGTTGCTGTTCATCTGTATAACACAGTGGCAACTCCTACAGAACATGCCTCTCAATTGTACAGAGTTTTGCTGAATGTCTAGATGTTTAGCTCATATTTTTGGTCTATTCCTCATAAATCCTGGGTTTGTCTGACACATTATTGGGATGATTTGAGGATTGGGGTCACTAATTAATTACATAATTTGAGTTTCACAATTTAAAACCTGCAGAAAAATGTATGTTAAAAGAAAACTGGTTACTCTAACAACCCTTTAAGCTTACAGTGGATATAATAAGTGTATACACCCCTTTTAACATGCCAGGTTTTTCTGAAATATAACATGAGACCACATAAATCATGTCATAAAGCTTCCCACCTTTAATGTGACCTATAACCTGTGCAATCCAATTGAAGAACAAACACATCGGTTAGGGGTTACATATAGAAAATGAAATATGTACAATAGGCTGGTTGCATGAGTGTGCACACTCTTAAACTAATACTTTGTTAAAGCATGTTTTGATTTAATTACAGTAGTCAGTCCTCTTGGGAAGATGTCTATCAGCATAGCACATCTAGACTTAGCAATATTTGCACACTCTCCTTTGCAGAAGCCTTCCAACTCTGTTAAATTGCGAGGACATCTCTTCTGCACAGCCCTCGTCAGGGCACCCCACAGATTTCCTATTGGATGTAGGTGTGGACTCTGGCTGTGCCATTCCAAAATGTTGATAGTCTTCTGGTGAAGCCATTCTTTTTCTGATTCGGATGTATGGTTTGGGTCATTGTCATGTGGAAATGTGAGATTCCTCTTCATATACAGCTGTCTAGCAGACACCTGTAGATTTTGGGAAAAAAGGGACTGGTATTTGGAACTGTTCATAATCCCTCCACCTTGGCTAAAGACCCACTTCCAGCTTATGAACAACAACCCCAAAGCAGGACATTGCCATCACCATGCTTCACTGTGAGAATGGTGTTATTTTGGTGATGCACAGTGTTGTTATTGCACCAAACAAACCTTTTGGAATTGTGGTCAAACAGTGCAACCTTGGTCTCACTACACCATAACACAGTTTTTCCACATGCGTTATGGAGACCTGATGTATTGTTCCTGAGAATTCAGCAAGACCTGTATGTCATTCTGTGTGAGAAAAGGCTTCCGTCTTCTAACCCTACCCCATAGGCTAGACATGTGGACAATGCGGGAGAATGCTGTCACATGTAGTACACAGCCAGTACCTGCCAGAGATTCCTGCAACTCCTTCAGTGTTGCTGTAGGTCTCCCGGTAGACTCCCTGACTAGTTTGGGTCTTGTCTTTCAGCACATTTAGAGGGATGTCCACTTCTTTACAATGTCAGTTATGCCCCGTTTTTTTCATCACCTTTTGATGACTGTCGTCACTGTGTTCCATGGTATATGCTATGCTGTGGAAATGTTTTTTACCCTTCTCCAGGCTGATACCTTTCAACAATGACATCCCTTTTATGCTTTGTAAGCTCTATGCTAACCATGTCTTTTGCTGTAGCAGGCAACTGGGTAAATGTCAGGAAAATCCTAGTAGGACAGCTGACTGGTATTTGGTGTTAATCAAAGAGTCTCTGTAATTGATGGCAGGTGTTTACCCAAGAAGACATAATGCTGTAATTATATCAAAAGCTGCTTCAACACAGTATTAGTTTTAGCCCGTGCACACTTACGCATCTAGCTTATCGTACATTTTTTATTTGTCATAGTTGTTCCCCTAACAGATATGTTTGTTTTTCAATTAAATTGTACAGGTTATAGGTCACATTAATGGTTGGAATAGTTTAGAAATGTTTTATAGTGGTCTCATTTTTGTATATCACAAATACCTGGCATTTTAACAGGGGTGTGTACACCTTTTATATGCACTGTATAAGACTAATTTTTAAAATATGTCCCTAGTTTTGGGCTTTGTTCCCCCCCATTTTACAGTCTTTGTCCAGTTTTCTTGCAATGGAAGGTTGTGAGGTATACTACAGATATGTTACAACTCCTGCAAATAGGCCCCTCTGATGACCGCTGTGATGCAATGCAGTTAACCCCACCACAAGTGAACATGCACATATCGCAATATGGCTGAGAGTAACAGTTGTTTGCATGGTAGCATGCATGACCTTAACATGCCTGGGGTACTGGTGAGCCACAACAGAACAATCACATACTCACTGGCTTCAGGCTTCTGCCTCACGTCCAGACCAGAGTGACCTATGTAGTTGTGGGAGGAGAGGTATTGTCAGCAGACTCACTTGTGGCATTGGTACAAGATGAATGCTACTTTTCTGCACATGTACAGTACAAGCTCTGATAGTACACAATTTGCTGTCCTTCATCATAGATGTGCACTTGTGTGCATTAGAAAACCCAACCCACAAATGCAGTTTGACCTGACATATGCATCTAGATACTCTACAGAATCCAGTATGACTGCTACAGTGTTCAATTGATGTGCACTGCGGCCTTACCAGGACACTCCTCGACTGTTGTCTGGGTGTCAGCCATGTCCACAACTTCTGTTTCTTGGCTTGGCTGGTGTGTGGCGGTTGCCCAAAGGTTGGCAAGGAGCTCCTCTGTTGCCGTAAGTGGGCCCTGTGTGGCAGGACCCCCACTTGTAGCAGTACAGTCCCTGGCCATGGCAGCAGCTCTTTGATGGGCATGACATATCAGGTCAGTCGCCCGATGCCTGACCTGATCATATGTGGGTCCATGATAGCCTGAGTTGTTAACTCTGTAGACAAGGTTGTCCCACAGGGCGGTCCGCTCCTGCAGATTGTGTTGGCCACAGCCAAACATCACCCCATGGTGCTGGATGACGGCATCCTCGATGGCTGCATTTTCGGCTGTAGTATATAGTGGTTGTCTTTGCCGCTGCATGTCTCCTTGAAGACATAAACAGGGAAACACATCACAGGACCTCACACATTAGTCAAAGTTATTTACAGAACTTGCACATCAACATTAACTATCATTAGCCACCACTTACAACAACATCATACCCCTGTCATCTATCAGCACAATATGAACCTGCATTGCATTCCTGGTCCTGATGTGTCATGTTCCCACCAATGAGGGCCAGTACATTGCAAAAACCCACCATTCATCATTCACCTTTGTGTAGAGGGATAACAGTGGTCATATACATTGCAGATGGGATGTCAATGGTGCTCAGGCTTTGCTTGCATACAGTGTTTAATGGAGCTGGGATCATATGCCTCACTTCATGTAGGATGCAGGCAGGAATGTTATCAGGTCCCATGGAGACTTACTTTTGTTGACTTTGAATAGGCATTATGCAACTGATCCCTGATGATGAGGGGAGGGGTGCGGGTACTGTGCATATCCACCTATACTGATGGTGGGACAGGGAGATGATGTTTGCCCTTAACCTGTCTGCAATGGTTTGGCTATAGCTATGGTGTGTGTGTATGTGGTGTGATTGACCACCATTACAGGGTGGGCTAGGTTGTTGCCTCTGAGATTGAAGACATATGTGAAGACGGCCTTGTGATTAGACTTGGTGGTTGTGTCCAATTTGTACTCATAGTTAGCCTTACAGTAATTCACTTGTGACCTTATTTGCTCATTCAGACAAAGGTTGATTTGCTTCCAAGTTGGGGCCTGCTGCTACTTGGTCCTATACAGTCAATATAGCGACCAATGATGTGGTTTGTGTATTGCTGCTGTCCAGCAAAGGGGATTACTCTACCTTGGTGGAGGCAGATTTTACAAGTGAGGTATTGCTGAGTACATACAGCTATGTAGGTGCTCATATAGCTGTTTGTAGTAGGCATGGACACTAGGTCATAACACAGTTGGAAACCTCTCCAATTTCAACCTGATACTCATGCTTATTATAGTACCCATGTTTGTGTCAGGGCAATGCAACAACCAGTAGCTGTAGACATTTATGTCTGCTGGATGCAGAGAAACTAAGATTACACACATGTACAACATGTACAACTTGTTTACCTTACATTTTGCACCCCATGTCTGTTGTTATGACGCTTCCAGGTACACCTACACATACATACATGTGCACAGGTAATACCTGAAATACATTTCTGTTCTATGTCAGTATGGCACACTGTATTTACACATTTGCTGCTCAGTCATACCTCTCAACCTGTCAGAGCAAGACATCTGGAGGACGCCACACATACATGGGGCAATGGCCCAAAATAGTGACAATGTCTTAATATTGCTGCAACACACTTAAGTAAATTGATAGCATAGTAGCCTTTGCATTCACAGAAATAACCAGGAGGATATCCGACACTCATATGTATGCTAGTATGTTCTAATGTCTTCACAGATTTGCCAATGATTTGCCAGACATAACAGAACTCTGTGAGTAAATGACTACAAATGTGAGGCACACATATGGTCAATATGCATAACACTGGACAGTTGAATGGTATGAGCTCAGTATATCACATGCAGTTTAACACACACGTCTGCAACAGTAGTTTACTATGCAAATACCCTGTATAGGTATCTCAGATTTGTGAGACAAACATGTATATCATAATTTAATTCACAAGTAAAATATGGATATCTACGACATCCCAGTAGCTAGTCTAGCAGTGTCACAGTCAGTATTGTTCAACAGACACTCCAGTAGTAGTCATATGTGAGCCATTCCTTCCTGTGGTGACTCAGGGGCCTGAGCTGTGATCTATGTCACTGCAGACAGACCCAGATGCTATGACCATAGGTGTTGATCAGCAATACATCAGTACAGCAAGTCTCATTGAGACATATTTGTTAATATATCCTATATCCCATTATAGCAAACCCTCTACTGCATTCCATTGCATGCTTACTTGCCTGACATACCTTTTTTTCCCCAAGTATTGTTGGTTTGGATTTCATTTCCTGTTTCTGTGTCTGTCTGTCTGTCTCTCTCTCTCTATCTCTCTCTGTCAACCCATGTAGAGGTATAGACCTGTTTTGCATAGGCAGCAGCTTGCCTTTTGTAGGTAATGCTCATGAGCAGGTGATGGCCTGTGCACCTATTGGTGTCCCCACTTGCTAATTGCATGCAGTACAGCTGTGTTCTTATTCCTATAACCAATGGCATGGCAACACACTCCTATAATTGAGTACTTCATGTGGGCATTGCCCCTTTTCCTTGCCTGTGAGGGGGATATCATGGAGGTGTGTGAACAACAGCATCACAGATGGTAGTTGGAAATACCTCTTACAACAAAACATGTGGAGACAGCCCAACAAAATGGAGAGAAGGTCTCAGACTTATGGGAAAAAATGTGAGTATTGCTGTTATACACTTGGATTCATGCTAGTTTAACAGGGTTTGTGTGGACATAGATATTCTCCATGGGTCTCAGTCTGACAGTGTTATATGGTTGACATAACTCTCAACTGTAGAGCTATCCTCAGAATAGCCAGAGGTTTGACTCTTATATTTGGTCTGCTCCTCTGACAGTTGTTGTCCTTGGCAAATCAGTAGCATACCCTGGGTATTGCAATCAGTAAATGCCAACTTCCATCAGTGTTTCTGACTTCATATCCCTCAATTTAGATATGTTACAACAAACCTTGTAACACCAGCAACTTTCTCAGTTTATAACAGCAATATGTCTATTATTCCCCTATGTTTGGGCCTCTGTTCCCCGAATGATGGCAGGCTTTGTCCAGATGTCATGCAGTAAGAGGTTGATAGGTATGGTATATCATTAGTTAGTGCCTTTCTTCCTGATATCATCCCAGTGATGTAGCAGAATGCCAGACATGTTATGAGGAAGAGGCCATATATATGAGGGCAGACCCTGGACATTCTGTGGGAATCTGTATAGTTGAGGGGTCTGTGTATATGAAACAATTGTTAACAGACTGTCAGGATTGTGTAGCAGTGTAGTCTGTAAATGTTTGTTGTGCTGTGTAGGGAGGGGCGTACATTTAAGTGTCATGACTCCTTTTCTATCTGACTGTGCATGCTGCTCCAGTTTCTGGTGGTCTATTGGCTGTATATGTTTGTAGAGGCAGACTGAGACACACTCTGTACCACTGCAGGAGTCAGACTACACTGTGACGTGGGGGCAGTATATGTAGGGGTAGTGTATGAGTGTCAAACATGATATTTATGTTCACACAGTCATTATACTCTACTGTTCAATTGGCTTACCAGTATGTCACTGTGACTGTGGTATAATTGGCTGTGTGTATGCAGGCTCACACCAATGACTGTTTTTCACTATTGTTACATCCCTGTAGTGCCAGATATATTTGAAAATGCATGTGTAATTCCCCATAGCTGACTTGGGGTAGTGTTTTGTCAGTCTAACTGTAGTTTGTACATTGCTTGGTGACATGCTTAGCTCAGTGTACTTTCCCTAATGTTATATTATGTCCAGATATTCATAGGATGTCCAGTTGTCTGGCTCATATCTTCAGTCTGGTCCCCATAGGTGTTGTGTATGTCTGACAAATCAGTGGGATGATGTGGGGATTTCAGACACTAACTAATGAGAAGCAATTAAGTCTTGGAGTTGTGCTATTTCAGTCAATATATGTTAGAACAGATGGTGTTACTGTAGCAACTGTCTCAGCTTATCTAGCCAAGTATTTCAAATATGTCCCTATTTTCATGGCTTTCTCGATCCACTTTGTCAGCCTTGGTCCAGATTCATTGCACTAAGGAGTTCTGAGAATACTTCTCAACTGGCCAGATTGTTGCAGAACATCCAGGTTTATTGCTCATATTTTGTCTCTGTTCCACAAATTATTCTAATTTCACTGGTAAATCTGTGTGATGATCTGAGGATTTCTGTCAGTAAATGATGACATAATTTTAGTTCCAGACCTCATATCCTTCAGAACATGTATACTGAAACAAACCCTGTTACTCAAGCAACTTTCTACATTTCTAAGAGCAACATTTGCAATACGTCCCTAGTTGTTGTTCCCCATTTTTACTGCCTTTGCCAGATTTCATATATATATATATATATATATATATATATATATATATATATATATATATATTTCTTAATACATTTTTCATATATATGTATCTCCATGCATATATATCTGTATATGTATATATACAAAACCTGAGTGATTCCACAGATTGGATTGTAGGTACATCTGGGAAGGAAGGTTGGGTAGTGAGACAGACAAGGCAGATAGGACAGCAGACAGGGGTGGTGTATGACACATGTGGGGGGTAAACACCTTGGACGGGGAGAGTGTTTGGGAATCAGAGGCCCACCTGCAGGCAGTCACAACTGCACCTTCACAGCCCCAATAGTGGCTGTGCTGTGGGCTGGACAGGAGGGGCAGCCTGCTACTCAAGGTGCGCCAGATGGCCCTCCATCTGGCACAGCTGGCCACCCAACTCAGAGCGGATGACTGCGCACCATACCCCAGAACTGACCATGGATGATGGGTTCATCCCCGTGCCTGCCCCCATGTAGTGCAGGGCCTGCAAGAAATGAAGTTCCATGGTGGGTCTCAGATGTGCTGGGGCCCAGTGCTATGGCCAGATGGGGCAGGACAGGTGGATCTGCTGGGATCGGCCTTTCCACACATGCTATGATGTTGAGGTTTTCTGAGATAAATTGGTTAGTCATGAACAAAATATTTCAATATTAGATTTAAAGGCATGCATGGGTGTTCAATTAACCCAAAACAACAGATGTGAAACAGTTGCATAGCAAACAGAACACATGCATAACAAGAACAACAGTAAGCATTGTAACAGCATGCCAGTAACAATGATGGCAACAGGCCGCCAGCAATGGCATTTCAACAAGGTATGTTAACATGCAACCAATTAATGATATGGACAACAATGTAACACATGTTCCAACATTAGGTTTGGTAGCAACATACACGTAGAATATGAATAATAATGAAGTGATGCAGATGAGGGGTTGGGGAAGAGAATAAAAGTCCATTAACAACTGCATAGGCCTCTATTTTTACTACAGTACTGCTCAGTACTCTAGAGGTCTGCCCTCTCTTTACAACTACCAAGGCCTACCTATGACATAGTCATATTTGAGAGGTGGGCCATGTAGCCAGCCTTCTGTACGGTACTGCCCACACAGTGGGAAACTGTCAGGTTGCTACCAGCCTCATTGCACAAGTCGCATCACACATGATTGCATGCTCAGTACATTATTACTGTCATACTTAGTATGGATGACATCTGCCACACCAGGGGGAGTGATGGCTCTTCTGGCATTCTGTTTGCTGTAATGCTTCTTGTGCCAGTCAGTAACTGGGTGAATGCCTCTTGGGGGATGGCCACATCAGTAGGCAGATGTAAGACAGTGGGCAGCTTGCAAGCATCCGTACACCTGGTCAGCTATAGACTACTGCTATTGTCCTGTACTTCAGATACATATATCTCAAACAGTAGAGGCCCCCAGACTGATCCTTGGGGTACAGCATTGTGGATGAATCTACTATTTGAGGTGGGTTCTACTACTTTGACTGAGTGGCTACTATCATTGGGCCAGTTAGCTACCCATCTGGTAGCCAATAGGTTGGTGTCTAGCTGTGTAGGATTATGTATCCTGTCCACCTGGGGATTAGTGTGAGAGGATTGGACTAGGTGAAGGTAGCTATTGTTCACCATCTTCCCCTCTTCTCTGTGTTTGTTGTGCACTGCAGAGAGGTCAATCAGGTTTCACAGGCCTGATCTCCCTTTGGCAATACCATGGTGTGTGGGCCCAGGCATTTTGATGTTGCCGATGTCCCTGTTCATGATGTCCTTGATATTGCCTCCTATGCCCTTGCAGAGCAGGATAGTTAGGCTGATGTGCATCATATTGGCAGGGTTGGTGGATTGCTCCACCTTTGTGTATAGGGATGACAGTGGCTGTCATCTGTGCAGATGGGATGACACCGGTGCTCAGGCTGCGGTTGACTACAGTGCAGAATGGATTTGAGAGTCCATGCCTGTGTTCATGCGGGATGCAGCCAGGGATGGTATCATGACTATGGAGACATCTGTATGTTGCCTTTGAGAGGGCATTATGGACCTGCTTCCTGATGATGAGGAGAGGGAGGCAAGTGCTGTACATGCACATGTGTATCACTGAGGGGAGGGGGGGGGTGTTTACACTTCACCTGTCTGCAGCTGGTTGCCTATATCTATGCCATATATGCATGTGGTGTTATTGACCACCACTACAGAACAGATTTGTGTGTTTCCTCTGGAATTTCAGACACGTGTGGTAGGCCTAGTGATTTGCCTTGGTGGATGTGTCCGATTTGTACTCAAATACACCTTTAGGGTACATCACCTGTGCCCTTATTTGCTTGTACAGACCAAGGTGACATTGCTTCCAATGAGGCACCTGTTCCTTCTTGGCCCATCCAGCAATTGTTTCCACCTATTATTGTATTTGTGTATTGCTGCTGTCCACCACAGGCATTTACCCTACCTTGAGGGAGATGATGTTGTCTTGTCAGGTACTGCTGAGTCCATAAAGATATGTGGGTGCCCACATAGTATAGTGGTATGGGCCTGGACAGTGCTGCTAGTTCCAACAAATGGGATGTTGCCTGTACAGCTACTTCTACCTACTCTGAGGGGATTTATAGTAATTTGTGTACAGCTCATTCTGTTTGACACTGTAAAGGGGGTCTGGGGAATATGGAAGATGGTGACCTGAACAGTGATGGCTATGTGGTCAGATATTACCAAGGGTGATGGCATTGTAGGAGTGCTACCGTGGCTACTCATGTTGGTTAGGACCAAGTACATGAGATTCCCACCTGCCATAGCAGTGTTGACCGGCTGATCCACTGCATTGGCACTGACAAAGATGAGGAATCTATGTGCATTCATGTTCAAGTGGCATAGATTAGACACACTATGGTTGGTTATTTGAAGTTACCCAGGAGCAGGGTAGATGATTGAAGCCTGACAGATTCTAACAGGTCCCAATAGGTGTGCTGAGTGTCCATAGTCATGGTTCGAGGCCTGTAGCTAGCTATGATTTGAGTAGGTGTTTTGTCAACTTTTAACTGGGCTCGGGATGTCACCCGTGTGACATACTGTTTGGCAAGCCTGGAGGTGAGTATGTGTATGCTAATGTTCAACACTCCACCTTCTGTGGCTTTGCAGGCCTCCATTTGGGGTCTAAACGTTTGATGGGATGAGTGACCTGACAAGTTTGGTGTGCTCTCCACAGCAAGAAAGCAGGTGTCAGTGACTGCACAAATGTCAGTATCCTACAGGACAAGGTACACTTGCATTGACATGGTGTCATGGTAAGACACCTAGCTCTTGTTAGAGCAAGACATCTTCACAAAGGTACATATTGGTGGTGGGCAAAGGCCAGTAAATAGTGTCACTTTATGAATCTAGCTGAAACACACTTATTTGCCAGCAAAGACGATGTCACATTCACAGGTGTACTCTGCAGGATATGACATCTGACAATGAAATGTGTGCTAATTTGTTATGACTTGAGTCTTTAATGGGTTGATGTGCCAGACAATAAATAACTGTCTGAGGCATTAACTACAAATATGAGGCAGACAAGTGATCAGTCTGCAAAACTCTGGCAGTTGTCAGGTATGGGCTCTGTATATCACATGCAGTTCAACACACACATCTGCACTTGTCATGTAGTATGCACATACCCTATGTACATCTCTTACATTTGTAAGGCAAGCATATGTATCAGAGTAGCATTCACACGTGACATATAAATAATTACAACATCCCAGGTAGCTGAATTACCAGTGGCACACTCAGTATCGGACAACAGAGACTCCATTAGTAGTCATACACGAGCTGACCTTTGCTGGGGTGACTCAGGGGCCAGAGATGTGCTTCATGTCAATGCAGGCAGGGCAAGCAGTAATGCCATAGGTGCTGGACAGCAGCATGAGAGTCCAGCAGGCCTTGTTGTGGCCTAGTGTTCAATGCCCCATTTGACATCATTGCATCCCCCTTCTGCATTCCATTACATGCTTACATGATTGATATACCTGTTATAGTGCTCAGGAGTTCCCTCACAACAATGCAAATTGTTAGGTTTGTGTAGTCACAGTCTGTCTTTGTGTAGATGGGTTGAGACCTGTGTTGCATAGGTAGTAGCTTTCCTTTTGTAGGTACTGCTCATGGGTAGTTGATGTCCTGTGCACCAATTGGTATCTCACAGTTGCTACTTTCATCTAGAGCAGCTGTGTTGTCTTTCCATTTGCCAATGCCATAGCAACAGAGTGCTATAATTATGGCCTTCATGTGTGCCTTGACCATTTTCCTTCCCTGTGTGGAGGACATTATGGAGGTGTGGGGGCTATAGCTTTACAGACAGTAGGTGAGAATATCTCTCAGGATAGGACATGTGGAGACAGTCCAGTAACATGGGGAACCATGCTCCAGAACTGGGTACAGATTGTAAGTCAGTAGTGCTGTTATACACATAGAGGGTTGCTAGTTTAACAGGGTTCATCTGGACATACATTGTCTGTCTGACTTGATGTCTGACAGTGATATGTCTCTGACATACCTCTCAACTGTCCTGATGTCCACAGTCTGCCCAGTGGTTCACCTGTTATGTTTGGTCTGTTCCTCAGACAACATCTGTTTTTGTGGAAGCAGTAGGATAATGTGAGGATTGTAGTCAGAGTAACTGTTGACATCCATTGGTGTTTCAGACATCATATCCTTCAGGGATATGTTACAACAAAACCTGTGACACTGTCAACTGTTTCAATTTGAAACACCATTATGTGAGATATGTCCCTCTTTCCAGCCCCCTGTCCCCCAAGTATGTCATGCTTTGTCCAGATTTCTTGCAGTAAGAGGGTCAGAGGTATGTGATATCGTTTATTGACTGCACTCAAGGTATCATCCCATTGACTTAGCAGACTCCTGGAAGTAGTATCTGACAGTGGCCATGAATATGGTCTCACACCCTGGACATTCAGTGCAAATCTGTACATAAGAGAGTTATGTATGTCTGGCCATTGTGAAGCGACTGCCAAGATTATGTAGCAGTTTTGTGTGTAGATGTTTGTTTGGATGGGCAGGGAGAGTAGAAGATGTGTGTGTCACAGATCCTTTTTCTATCTGACAGTGCATGCTGCTATGGCTACTGGTGGTCTATCAGGTGTGTATGTTTGTTGGGAGAGACTAAAAAAGGTCCTGTAACACCTCAGGATTCACAGTAGACTGTGAGTTGGGCCAGTATCTGTCAGTGTATTATGTGACTGGGAATCAGGATATGTTCGTTCAGTCATTCTACTCTAGAGTTCATTTGGGGTAATGGTATGTTGCTGTGACTGTGGTGCAAATGGTTGTGGTTGGACATTTATGCACCACTATCTGCTTTTTCCTGCAGTTCCATCCCTGTAGTGCATGATATATTTGGATATACATGGGTAATTACCCTGAGCTGTTTTGGGTTAGTGTTGTTTTGGTCTTACTGTGGTTCAGAAAGTGCTGGGTGACATGGTTGGCGACTGTCATGGGTTTTTCCATTCTGCTGCATGACTGCGGTCATACCTCTCCACTGTCCAGATATCTAGACACTGTCCTGATTTGTGGCTCCTATGTTTTATTTGTTGGCGACAACAATTGTGGGTTTCTGAGAAATCACTGTGATGATGTGAGCATTGATATCAGTAAATTTTGACATTCGTTTGTGTTTCAGACCTGGAATCTGTCTGGCATTGTATGTAAAAGCACACCATGCCACTCTAGGAGACTTCTATGCATATGACAGCAATATTTCAAATATGTTACTATTGTCTGTCCTTTACCCCCCCCCCCATTTGTCGGGCTTTTTTCAGATTTGTTGCAGTAAGAGGTTGGTTATCTGTCTATATGTGTGTGTGTGTGTGTGTGTGTGTGTGTGTGTGTGTGTGTGTGTGTGTGTGTGTGTGTGTGTGTGTGTGTGTGTATATATATCGAAATATATATATTGGTATGCATATATACATATATATGTCTACTACAGTACTACGGATATATAATTCCCCCTTATGTTGAATGACTGTTGTGTATGATATGTTTGTAAAAACATTATAACTTTCTACAACTCAGATGGTGTAGAGGAATGTTGCTGTGATTGTTGTCCTGGGTTCCAGACTAGAAAGTGGGTACTTTTTTTCATTAATGTTAAATGACCAGAATTAATGATATGTTTGTAAAAGCATTATAGATTCCTTTAGCTCAGATGGTGTAGTGGTACTTTGCTGTAATTGTAATGCACAGCATCCCAGGTTCCAGACGTGGCAGGGCTGATTATATTTTTGCCGGGCAGAACAAGGGCTGTTGGAGACAGAGTGATTAAGGGACTTTTGTTTTGCTTCACACATTTCTTTCACACATTGCTGACCATTGCTCATTTTTCATTTAAAAAAAATATATCAGAATAATGACTTAATTTAGTAGGTGTATATGATTTACTTTACATGACATTCCTCTATATGATTTTATTACATTAGCAAGGGATGTGACTATACTGTACGGGGCACTTGTGTATACATGGGTGATTTCACATGTTATATGCACACACACTTCAATTTTACTCCAGCTACACTATCCTAGTTGACAAAAAAAAGTCACTACATAATTTAAGTTGAAAACATAATTTTTAACACTGCTTTCCCATATAAAAATAGCTTGCCTGTCTTGGTACTCAAACTATGAATGCCTGCATGTAAAGTGGGGACTCTAACCACTACACTATCTCAGTGCATGAATTGTAGCAGTATATTTTTATTTATCGCCTATAGGATGTTTAAGCAATGCTAATCAGAGGGCTATAACATGCACACCAGCTTAGCTATGCTTAAACATTCCTTAACATGTAAAAAAAGTATTTACTATATTTTTATTATATAATTATGTTATATGGTGAGAATTGTGTTTTTTTGACAAGTCATTGAGGACTGCAGTCGGGAAATAATGGCATACATTTGACTTTCAGACTTCTATCCTTCGGAAATTCATGCTAATGCATATCCTGTTTTCTATCAACTTTCTAAGTTTGTGAGGGCAATATTTAAGAAGTGTCCCTATTTTTAGTGCTTTGTCCCCCCATTATTTGTACCTTTGTCCACATGGACTGCTGTCAGGGACTAATGGCATACATTTGACTTTCAGACTTCTATCCTTTGGAAATTCATGCTAATGCATGACCTGTTTTTTATCAACTTTCGAAGTTTGTGAGGGCAATATTTAAGTAGTGTCCCTTTTTAGGGCTCCCCCCCCCAATTATTTGTGCCTTTGTCCTCATTTCCTGCTTTAACAGGTTGTGAGGTGTCATATGGTACATTTACAATGCAGGGTGTGTGTCAAAGAACCTGTCACACACCTCCTGCATTGCTCTCCTACTCCCCTATGTATTTCAGTGTCTGTGGACACTGAAATAATCATTTATTTCATTTCAGTGTCTACAGACACTGAAATACTGGCATAATATTAGAGAAATTATCTAATATTATGCTGCATTTGTTTTAGAAAGTGCTGTACAGCACTTTCTGAGTGCAGGGGGTGTGTTCATAGTCCACGCATTACTTAAACACGTCCTCTGCACTCGTTCATGGTTTGTGTCCATTTAGCCTTAACAGCAACATGCCTTCATGAATATGCAAGGCACACTGCTGTGGCTACAGGGGCACAAACCACTCCTTGCAGGAATAGCACTATTCCTGCACAGAGTTTATTGAATCCAGGGGAGTCTTTGTTAAAAGGAACCTCAGAACCTCTTCACTGCATTGCCAAACACAGCCCAGTCCCACAATAAAGCCTGTTCTACAGTGCTACCTGTGAGTCATCAGAACTACTACAGATATAGCTGGGTAAACTGTCATGCATGCAGCACTGCACTAAAAAGCTTCATGCAGCATGCTCTGATAGAGTGAAGCTATAACACATAACATGCACAATTTAAAGATGTTTTTGTAGTCTTAACTATGGGGAAGGATCCAAACCAAAGTATAAAAACGCCATAAAGACAACCATTTAGTAAACACTGCAATAAAAATGTGGGCTTCTTGTAGTTTTTAACTGAATGGTTTATCTGTGTGACTTTTTTACTCTTTGGTTTGGGTGTCATTTGGGATTGCTTGCAGGCACCCAAACATATATGAACAGCAGGCTTGAGTTTAAGCTTTAAGTTTACAAAGCATAGCCAAACAATTCTATGCTGTATTGATGATGTAAAAAAAAAAAAAAACAAACAAACATGCATGTCAACAGCTAGTGGAATTTGGTTGTATTGGCCTGAATGCACCCAGCATGTCCTTAAGAGGTCATTCACATATATCTCATATCCCATGAGCCTCCCCTACTGCAAGTTTAAGTTTCTGCTCAGTGAAGATCCTAAATTCACTGGGACTTTCTTGCATTTTTTTACTGAATGGTTTATTCCTGTGACTTTTTTAATCTTTGGTTTGGATGTCATTTGGGATATTTCGCAAACATACTAAAGTTTATTGACATCAAGCTTAATTTTATGCTTTGCGTATAGGTTCATAAATTAATAGGTAAGTAGTAGGATAGCTGCCCACGTAGGTCTTTTTAAGCCTAGAGAATTTCCTTTTTTGTGCATGAAAAAACCTATGCCATTTGGTTATAGATTGGCCTTACCTATCCCACGGTCAATAATTATATATTACTTGTAATAAGAATACCCGAGATCAGCATTTAGGAGCTGTTTCTGTCCATTAGTAGTACAGGGTACAGTTCTGAGGAAAATTTCTTTTTCCTATCCATAGATATAAGTTGCACTTGAAAATGGAAAGCGATGAACTTTGTTTTATGTGGATGGGAAGTCTGTTCCACAGCAGTGGTATCCTCTGTGAAATAAAACTGTTCCTCCAAGCCATTCTTTTGATGCTTCAGAAGAGGTTTAGATCCCTAGCATTTCTAATAACATTTGTTTATGTGCAGTAAATACATCAGTAATGGGGTCGGGGGATGCCTTGTAAGCCAAACACAGGTCACCTCTTAGCAGTCAGTAGGATAGCAAGTATAGTGACAGGGTTTTGATTTGGTCCATGTATCCTTTTAGTAAGGCATCACTGTGGGTGTTGTGGTTTTTGCATGTTTCCTAATATATACATGCCAAAGGGGATATTATATTCAATGACTGGCCTAATGATGGCTGAGTAGATGTGTTTTAAGTAATCCCACAGAATCCACTTATGCTAAACTGATGGTGTAAAAAATGTCAAAACATGCAGGTGTACAGCTAGTGGGATTTGATTTTATTGACCTGAATATACCCATAAAGACTTAAAATTAAAAACTCAGAAGCCATATAGCTGAAGCACTGATATGACTTTAAGGAGTCATTTGCATATAACCTGTGGGTTTCCACTGGCGGAGGTTTAACATTTTACACAGTGAAGACATAAACCCATGGATAAATGGGTACCCTAAACACTGTGTTACCACTGTACATGCATATAGTTGCCACTGAGAAAAACAAAACATTTCACCATAAATATCAAGTGGTCATCCTCTAGCTCAGCAATGGTACTGGAGGCATGTGAGCAACCCCAATATAATGCCTGCAGTTACACTACCAACAGACTGGGGAGCTCTAGTCAATGTTAGAATGGCCCTTTGGCTTTAATGGGTTATGCCATTGCACTGTAATTCTACATTGTCATGCTCTGGAAATGTGTGCCTTCTAAGTACTGCAGCATATGACAGAGCAAATGAGTTTTGGGATCAGGACAGATCCTCTGCAGATTCTCATTAACCATTCATACTTAAGAAACTAGGAATGTAGTTTTGGAAAAAGACATGATGTCACAGCTTGCTGTCCTTTTAGAATGTGTCCCTTAGTTTCAGCATTGTTATGCTTCCGAAAATTGTAATGTAGTAGTAGATATATGAGACTTGTATTCTACATTTTAAGTTGATTTCTTTTCACATCATAGCTCAGAAAATTAGTTTGTTCAGTTAGTCAAAGATATATACTACGTTTGTATTTTTCAAATATTCATTACTGAGATTGTTTATTTTATTATGTACTGATTTTCTTTATTTTTTTCTGGTATATATTTTTGTGCTATTACTTTTTTTCAAACAGCTAATCTTCTATTATGAGCAAATGGAGTATACAATATTGAAAAAATACACAAAGTTGAAATTCTGGTCTGCAGATTATTGTGTTCAGTACCATATGCATCAAGGCAAACAACATAACTCTACGCATTTTAGGATTGGTAGGAGTAATTTGAGCCTTCTTTGATCAGACGTGAAAGTAAGACAGTGGCTATGGCATCATGTATCCTTAAAACGTGTATGCTGTGGTAATTGTTAAATGTGAATCTAGAGACACTGCTATTATATGTATATTTCATGCAGGGCATCTGAAGTGAGACACAGTGTCAAAGCCCCCCTTCCTTAAATAATGCTCCCTCTCACCCCAGTGCTCCTTTCGGTACTACTGCAATATTACTTTAAAATTACATTTTGCTATAAATATTTCTGCCATAAATATTTTAGTACTTCTGCTACTTCTGCAATATTATTTTAAAATTGCATTTTGCCATAAATATTTCCAGCTTCAGCTCTGAAGCTATAAGCTTTAGTACTGGGATAGCTCAGATCAAAAACATATACAAAAGCTGTTTCTGTGGTACTTGTTGCATATCATGTGAACAGTATCATTATTATAGGTTTATAGTAAAGTACTAAAGAAGGCAAGAAGTCTAACAAAAGTTCCTTACAATGATGCACTGAAATGAAACCTAACTAGCATAGTACATTTGTTTGTATATATGCATGTATGTATTGCAAACTGAACCCACACATTTTGTATACACTTTGTTTTGAGTACTATTTGCAATGTCAGCATAATGCTCACAGTGCACCTATATTTGTCCATATTTATGCAAGCATTTTCATTTTTACTGTTTTTAAGTAAAGACATATCTTATGTTCATCATTGCAATATATTACAGGTATTTTCATGTGGACTGATAGTTTTGGTTTCCAAAATCAGCTATTGTGCTAAGCTACTTTCTCTCTCTCCTCTCATTATCATATTTATATATATATATATATATATATATATATATATATATATATATATATATATATATAGGTGTGTGTGTGTGTGTGTGTGTGTGTGTGTACTTCCGTATAGTGAACAAGTAAGTCACTGATACAGATCTATTTATTAAAAAAAAAACAAGCTTATTTAGGAATCAGATAAAACCCCAGTTATATAAGAGAAATACTATCCTCCGGATTTACTAGTCTTCCGTGCAGGACTAGCTTAGTCCTGCATGGAAGCGACAGTTTAGGAGTAGGATGGCAGCGGGCCATGCATATTAATGAAACCTAACTAGCATAGTACATTTGTTTGTATATATGCACACTGCCCGAGCTCCTAGGTTTACAGAGAGCAGAGCTTTCAGAATAAACATGCCCCTGCAATGAAGAACAGCAGAAAGGGGTATGCAATAAGCGAGACCGATCACAGGTGACAGCATATTCCCAGCAACAGTCCGCCTTGTGTATAACAGCAACAGAATGTATAAATAAAATGAAGAAACCCTTTTTTTTTTTAAATCCGATTACAGCTAACCATAGGTGCCTGGGTGTGCCTATCGCTTAGCTACAGTTAATGCAGCTTAAATGGCTGAAGAGGATAACAAGAAAGATATATGGAAATGAAGCAGCATTGCAATAGTGTAGTGGGCAGAGCATTTGCCTTAAGAGCAGGCATTGCCAGTTCGAGTCCCACTGCAGCACATTCCATTTTCCATGGCAAAGCACATTATGAGTAATATTTATGTTGCATAACCCACTTCTTCTTCTTCTGGCTTTTTCCCGGTTAGGGGTCACCACAGCAGATCACCTGTCTGCTCATGATTGGCAGTGGAGTTTTATGGTGTCGAGTTGCCAGCCCGGCACCCAACCTTCCACAGAAGGCACACACACGCACTCACACCTAGGGCCAATTTAGAGTGTCCAATTCACCTACAGCATGTCTTTGGGATGTGGGAGGAAACCGGAGCACCCAGAGGAAACCCACGTGACCACAGTGAGGACATGCAGACTCTGCACAGAAGGCATCCCAGCTGAGGATCGAACTGGAGAACCTCTTGCTGTGAGGCGACAATCCTAACCACTGCACCACTGTGGCTGCCCATGTTGCATAACCCACTAAATAACATGTTATGAACTGGAGTACTGCAGTAAATGCACATGTGAGGTGTCAGTGTCATAATGAATAAGGCACTAGTAAGCAGTTGTAAGCATAAATAAGCAGTAGTAAGTATATTTAAGCACTAGTAAGTGTGCTTAAGCCTGTTTGCGTGGTGGTAAGCAATGCCCACACTGGTTAAGCAATTCTAAAGCTAACACTGTGTAAGCAGATGTAATGGCAGGTTAGAAGTGCTTACCGTCACACAAACCTGCTTACAACTGCTCAAAAGTGCCTTAATCACTCTGTATCTAATGGCCGTTGTTCTGCCCATCAACAAAATAAACAGCCATGCAGGTCACGAACCCAGGACCCTATACACCATAGTCCCAGTAGTTATCCAACAAGCCATCACAGAAGTACAGAAGAATGAGGTAGTAGCAAACAAATCCACACCATAGTATGACCAAACTGAACCTGTGAAAGGAATCAGTATACAGTCATATATACCATAACCCACTACATAACATAAATATGTGAACTGGAGTACAGCAGTATGCTCAGAAGTGAGGTGTAATTGTAATAGAGTGTTGAAGTCCCCAATAAAGCACAAGGACCCCACAGGGTGTACGTACACATTAATCATGGATGCCAGGCATACATATAAGGTGTAATGAATAATAACGCAATGCCAACAAGGCATTATAATGAAAGTCTAATGTAAGCAGTGCTAAGCATTGCACAGGCCAGCTTAGGAGGTGTGAGCAATGTGTAGACCAGCTAACTCATTGTGCCCAGTGGTATACCCCTTTAAACAATGCTAACCTTAGGTAAGCAGGTTTGCCATTGCTTAGACTTTTCAAAACCAGCCAGTCATAGAAAAGTGTGGGAAATCAGCCCTTCTTAAACCCAAGAGGCAGGAATACATCTCATAACTGGTTTTAGCTTCCCCTTGCAGGCACTATGGCAGTAAGGGGAGAAGGAGTGCACTTCCGTACCCAGCGCTGGTGCATCCAAGAGTCCAAGGTCATGGCAGGACTCCTTGTTAAAGACCATGCTCAGAGACTGCTGCAGGGCCAGTACCAGGGCTCCCAATATAAGGCAGAGGCCTGGGACCGTCTCGCACAGGCAAGCACAGGAGGACTTTGGCTGACCAAGTTCGCAGAAGACTGCAAACTGGGGGCCATAATTGAATCTCCAGCTCATACAGACATCCTCCAGAAGGGTCTCACTGAGATGGATACCTGGTGTCAAAATCATGGCCTCAAGCTAAATGCCAAAACAAGCATAGTCATCCCCTTTGGTAAAAACAAAGTACCCGTGAGCTACCACATACATGATAGTCCCCTAAATACAGAAAATGTAATAAGGGATCTGGTGACCCAAGTAGATAGCAATCTCTCCTTTGATAATCATATTGCCAAGGTGGTTAGAAAATCCTTCTATGTGGCCCACCTAATCACAAAAGGGTTCGCATCTAGAACAAAAGAGGTTATTGTGCCCCTCTACTCATCGCTCATTAGACCCATCATAAAGTACAATGCCCCATTTGGGATGTACCTTACAAGACACCTGCAACAGCTGGAAAGCCCACAGAAGTACCTCACCAAGAGGATTACTTGCCTCAAACATATGCCCTATGCAGCCCGACTGAAGAAACTCCAGCTGTACTCGGTTGCATACCGCTTACTCAGAGGTGATCTCTGCCTGACATACAAGACCATGTCTAACCCTGAACTGATGGACATGCACCACCTAAAAAAAAAAACAATTCCCCAAGAGCCACACGCTCTAGGGATCTAAACCTCACCACAATGATAAATAGGACATGCTGGAGGGATAAATTCCTGTACCATAGACTCCCCATGCTTTGAAACAGGATTCCAATCTACATTAGGCAGAGCCCCTCACTAACACTCTTTATGTGAAACCTTGACGAGTGGATGGGAAACAGAAAATTTACCCTGGGGACCACTGAGATGGCTCTGCTGGACAGAGGCGAAGGGAACTAATGGCTCTGCTGGACCGAGGCACAGGGCACTCATCTAAGGGGGCGGCAAAAGCCAACACATTCTGGCTAGGCTTATAGATGCCTTCAGGCAGATAGCCTAGTACTTACCTATGTATCTATGAACCAGTGCCACTGGCATACACCAAACTGGAGAGCAGGTCAGGCACCACTATGCCTACTTGAAGCGATGGAAGGGGGACCTCTTGGAGGAGTGTCTCCAAGAGGCTAGAGCATCAGGGGATGTCCCAGACGTGTGTAAGTATCACCATAGTATGTGTGTAATAATTGCCAGCTCAGGTATATCATGGATAGGTATGGCTAAATATTCCCCTTATGTCCACCACAGCTGCAACGGAGTGGGCTGTGAAACAGGAGGCCCTCATCTGTCACCTGGCAAGGTTGTGACGCGAGGCAGGTCAGTAATACTCATGCATTTACTGTCATATGAAATAAAAATAAAAGTAGTTGTAAATTAATTACTAGTATAAAACCTGTATAGTTCAAGCCAAGTACTGCATACACTAGAGAATATGGCAGTAAGAGTCTCATATTGTGTGGAAGTCAATAAAGGTGTAATAGCCTGACAAAACTGGTCTAACTGCTGGACTGCATGTGTATATCCTGATATTATACGGTAATGTCGATATGCAATCATGTAATAGTACCGTAGTATTAAGCACTGTTACCCACACTGTGCACCATAAATTGAATGTGCAGGAATGATTGTATATGACAGGTGTAATCCCCAGAGGCCAATTAGTACAACTGAAAGACACATAGACAGTAAGCAGGGAAAATGCAGACAACAAAAACAAAATAGCACATGCGACTGGGATGTGAACTGTAGTTTTTTAGCACACACAGCCACGTCTCGAATCCTGCCAGTGGTAGTAGTCTGTATACAGAATCATACCCCACAACTGTACAGATATTTTCAGAATGTCTAGTAAAGTGGCCCATATCTGTTGCCTATCAACCTGTCCCCCTGGGAAATCAGTGGGATGATCCCAGACTTATAGGAAGCAAACAGGAAATACAACTGAATGACACACAGCTATGAGAAAAAAGCTGGCACACTAGCAACTCCCCAATACCTTATGTGACTAAGAAGCCACGTATGTCCCATTTACACCCCAACTTGTCAAGCTGTGGTCAGAGTGTGTACAGTAACACAGTGAGATGTATGTGCATAATAGTAATGTGGACTCTGGTACTGTGTGTAGGAACATTCAGGTAGTGCTAATAAACATTCCTCCCACAGGTCTGTCAGATACCAACACTGGGCACAGACTACAAGAATGATATGCAGTTGCTGTGAATAATGAGGTATTACACATCACTGTCACCCACACTGTCCAACAACATATAACTGTCTGGGAAACTGTATATGAGTGTTGTAATAGAAGGTCAGAATGCAAAAGCACAGGGGATTAATAAGACAGAAAGCAGATAGGGGATATACAGCAATAGCTATATAGCAGACACAACTATGATGGACAGTGTTTACGTTGTAGCAGACACAGCCATGGTCTGAATCCTGGGAGTGGAATTAGGCTGCATACAGATGCATACCCCACAACTGTACAGATGAGGCCAGAATGTCCAGTACATGTGCCCATATCTGCTGCCTGTCCCCCTGTCCCTATGGTAAGTCTGTGGGATGATCCCAGATGTGTAGCCAGCAAACAGGGAATACAAGTGATTGTCAAACATCATGAGAACACACCTGTCACTGTAGCAACCCCCAAAACTATTAGGAGAGTAATATTTCATGTATGTCCTATCTACACTCCCATGTCTTCAAGCTGTGACCAGAGTGTGTACAGTAACAGAGTGAGATGTATGCACATAATACTAAACTTCCATGCAGGACTAGCTTAGTCCTGTATGGAAGCACCCATTTAGGAGCAGGATGCCAGCATGCCATGCATATTAATAAGGCTCGCTGCCCTAGATCCTAGGCTTACACGGAGCGTGTACGAGTGCAGGGGGGCATGTCTGAGAGCAGAGCTCTCAGAATAAACATGCCCCTGCAATGCATAACAGCAGAAAGTGGTAAGAAACTAGCGAGACCTCTCATAGATGTCTGCATATCACCACCGATAGTTCCCCATTTGTACAACAGAAACAGTACATAAAAATTAAATGAAGAAACCCCTTCATTGTCTTTTAAAAATCTGAGTACTGTTAACCATAGGTGCGTGGGTGTGCCCATTGCTTAGCTATGGTTAAAGCAGCTTACAAGGCTGAAGAGGATAACAAGGAAGATATATGCAAATGACGCAGCGCAGCTATAGTGTAGTGTGCAGAGCATTGACCTAATGAGCAGGCATTCCTGGTTTGAGTCCCACTGCAGCACAGTCTATTTTATATGGCAAAGCATGTTATAAGCAATATTTTTGTTGCAAAACCCACTACATAACATATATTTATGAACTGGAGTACTGCAGGAAATGCACATGTGAAGTGTCAGTGTCATAATGAATAAGGCACTAGTAAGCAGGTTTAAGCACAAATAAGCAGTAGTAAGCATATGTAAGCAGTAGTAAGTGTGTTTAAGTGTGTTTATGCAGGGGTAAGCACTGCCTACACAGGTGAAGCAATGTAGAAACTAAGTGTAAGAAACTGTAACCGGAAGTTAGCATTGCTTACCACCGTGCAGACATGCGCAAACCAGCCTACAACTGCTTTAAAATGATTTAATCACTCTGTATCCAGCGGCTTTTGTTCTGCCCAGCAACAAAATAAACAGGCTCTGCAAGGCTTGAACGCAAGACCCTGCACATCATAGAAAACGTGATCTACCACTAAGCCATGCCAGATATACATCAATCTGATGTATTCAGGAACATAACATCCATCCCAGTCATGCAACAGTACAGAGAATGTATACCAACATTGGGATGTATGTGTGTGTGTAAATATATTAATATCTAAATGGATACAACATATCTATATACGTATATACATATATAAATATTCAGAAATATATATATATATATATATATATATATATATATATATATATATATGTGTGTGTGTGTGTGTGTGTGTGTGTGTATATATATATATATATATATATATATATATATATATATATATATATATATATATATATATATATATATATATATATCTATATATATATATATCTATGGCCACACATCTGTAGATAGCAAAAGTAGATTGACAAAAACAAATATGTCCACATGCACCGTTAATAGGTTTGAGACACGCCAAACTATATATGTTATGTATGAATAGTCATACCCCACCACCACAGCCAAACACGTGTGCACTGCAATACACTACCAAGTGTTACAGATCCCATAAGCAGGACCTGACACGACATGGGCACAAGATGTTAACAGTACTACAACCCACCTGTATGATGTCAGGATGGTATTGGTAACATATCATGCAGTACAGTCTGGCTCCCATAGGAAATGTAAAATTTGGAAGCTATCAACATCCCCAGGATACATATACACAGACGCATATATGCAGATACAGATATACATATCGATATATATATATATATATATATATGCATATATATATATATATATATATATATATATATATATATATATATATATATATATATATATATATATATATATATATATATATATATATATATATATATACATATGTGACTACACCTACACATGCAGAGATATGTACAGTAAGACACATATGTAGACGGTGCACACAATGTGGAACAGCCACTATACCTACAGTTCACACCTGAGCAACTGGACACTGTATGGACCAGCCATCCAAATTACAATTGTTGCCTACAACATATACCCACAGAGAGGTCATAGAAAAAACACCACATACAGGTTTGCAGAAATGGAAAACCTTTATTTGTGTACTATTACAGTTCTATATGCCATGTCATATAGCTGTTCAGACATTGACATCCATATAAACAGAGTAATGCAACTGTGAAACAGTTATAATAATACAATAGTCTGGAAAGGTTCACAACTGTTGCTGTCCAGGCCAAAGCCTTCAAACTGTACAATAGTAAGGACAGATTGGGACACAGGATACCAAATAATCAACAGTATGTAATGCAGGTGTATAGTCCAGCAGCCTCTATCTACACTCTGTACAAAATCACCAGGTGGTAAAGACTTCAGTTGACCAAATGGGATGTAACTGTTACATAGCAAGGCATAAATGACACCATCACAAGCACACTGACAAACAGAACAGTCTGTATGGCAGGAGGCAGTAAGCCTGCATTAACCCAATTTATGTGAGTAATGTAAATATAGGTGAAGTATACGGTACTGTACATCCAGATAACTTAAGGCAGCTCACCCTTGATACCCCCACATTTTGTAACAGCCTAGGTCATTTATGGTGCATCCCCCTAGACTCAGTATTACAGGGCCATATTCCACTGTTACATACACTGGCCTCTGGAGTGCATAAGGGCACACATGTATTGTGTAGGTGAATCTCACACATATATGGATCCAGCACCACTGTATGTGTGGGGGATACAACAGCAGTGGACTGATGGCAGCAATGGCAGTGTGATATACGCACAGCCCACTACAGAACAACCCCCGACAGCATGTCATATGTGCAAAGCTTGGTATGTAGGTGGAGGACAGAGGCTGGAACACAGGCAAATATGAGGAAAATGGTTGCCATACACTAAGCAAGTTGCTGGTGTTACAGGATAGTCTGCAACATACCCTTAGCCAGGGAATTGAGGTTAGAAACATAAATGGATGCAGCCATGTACTGATAACACTCAACACACACACTGCCAGTGAAATATCCAACATAGGACCTGTGTGGTGGACAGACAAAACATGACAGGCACACCTCTGGCCACCAACAGGATAGGCCCACAGCTGTGAGCTATGCAGACAGACTGCATTCCAAGGTAAACTAGTATGTACACACACACCCTGTAACACCAGTACTATACAAAGCATAACACAACTCTACTCACACTTTGTCAGTAGTTCTGGAACCTCCTGCAAATATGTAGCTGGCCTTAGTGTGCCAGTTCCTCTGGAAGAGGTATTGCTACCTGCTGTCTGTAACACTGATTCCCACACACAGGAAGGATGTCCATCACGCAGGAAAGGTAAAGGGGCCACGCCCACATGATGTAGGGATTTATAGTAGGTGGTTGTCATGACAGTGGTAATTGGAAGTACTACACAGCAAGCTGCATGCAGTTAGCAAGTGTAGGACACTGATTGGTTCAGAGACACAGCCATCTAGGTAGCTGCCATTCATAAATACATCATTCCCACAACAGGTATGTGAAGTATATGTACATGTAAATGTATTAAAATGTAGTACTTGGTCCATTGTAATGTGATAGATGATGTGGAATGAGTTATATGTGCCATCAGGCATTGTGATGATGTTCAACTGAACAACTTCTATGGACAATAGTACTTGTCCTTGTGAGTAGAGGGCCATAGCTGTTAACTGTGCAGGCCAGCACTGACAGACAGGATGTAAGCCATCATAGTGTGTGTTGTGTAATGGGGATTATGTATATGACGTGGCCAATAGCTGGTGGTGGAAGTTATGCCATTATGATGGACATGTGGGATCCACGGACCACCACTGGCAGGATACCCAGATGAACCTGTAATGTAGCATTCTGGAATGCCATAGGTGTGTAATAGGGTTACCAGCAAACAGGTCTCACATATACCCCAATAATCTCAGGCCATGTCCATATGTGGCACTGTCTGTGTTGTTGCAAGGCAGAAGAGTGCAGCTGTGCAGGAAGGTGTTGTGAGATTGTGGAGCTGATGTCTGAATGTACCCCACATATAGGTATGCGTGTGTGTACATATGTCACATATATAATATATAAAGATAAATGTATATCAGCATGTATGTCCAGAAATATACGTATACCCATGTGTAAACATATATAGGTTCATAGGTTCATAGGTTGGTACTAGGCTATCCAACCTAGGGCCTATACAAGCCTAGCCATAACAATTCCCGGGATATTTCTTCTCACAATATTTACTTCCCTGGATGCCTGTCTAGCAGGGTGACTGACATGATCCTCAGGGTGAATTTCCAATCTCCCATCTAATCATCAAGGTTCCTTTTGAAGAGGGCCAAGGAGGTTCTCTGTTTGACATGTATGGGTAGTCTATTCCAGAGTATGAGGAGACTCTGGGTCAGGAACGTATCCCTCCAGCATGTTTTGTTTATTGCAATGACAAGGTTTAGATCACTGGAACATGTGGCTCTGACAGATTGGAATTTATTTAAGTGGAGCATGTCCAACAGCTCAGGGTTTGACATGGCCTTGTATGTTAAGCAGAGATTGCCTCTGAGTAGACGATATGCCACAGAGTATAGCTGGAGTATTTTTAGACAGTCAGGATATGCCATCTGCTTTAGGCCTGTGATTCTTTTAGTGATGTATTTCTGCGACCTTTCCAGCTGTTGCAGATATCTTGTGAGGTACATACCAAACGGTGCATTATACTCTATAATGGGTCTAATGATGGCTGAGTACAGTGGGACAATGACCTCCTTTTTCCTGGATGAAAAGCCCTTAGTGATGAGGTGTGCCACCTAGAAGGATTTCCTGACTGTTGTGGCGATGTGGTTATCAAACATGAGAACACTGTCCACCTGTATCCCTAAGTCTCTCATCACACTTTCGGTGTTTAGTGTAGTGCCACCTATGTGGTATTTCATGAGTACATGTTTTTTTCCCAAAGGGGATAACTATACATTTCTTGGCATTAAGCTTGAGCCCATGGCTCTGACACCAACCATCTGTTTCTGTAAGGCCCTTTTGTAGAATATCCATATCATTTGGGGATTCAATAATGGCTACCAGTTTGCAGTCATCTGTAAACTTTGTTAGCCAGAGTCCCTTGGTCTTGTCCTGTACTTCAGAGAAGTAGATGCCAAACAAGAGTGGTCCCAGGACTGAACCCTGAGGTACTCCACTTGTCACTTGTCTGGAGCTGGATTTGGAGTCAGCTACTTTTATAGTCTGGGCTCTGTCAGTAAGCCAGTTTGCAAGCCATCGAGTGACGTAGGGATTTATGCCTAGCTTAGTAAGTTTATCTATGATTCCAGAGTGGGGAATGGTGTCAAAGGCCTTGGCGAGGTCCAGATAGGCTGTGTGAGCCACCTTACCCTCATCCACAGCTCTGGAGACTGAGTCGAAGAAGTCAATCAGGTTCAGGAGACAAGATCGGCCCTTCATGAACCCAAATTGGGTGGGGTCCAGTGTTTGAAGGTTGCCAATGTTTTTGTTTATAAGTTCCATAATAATGTGTTACATGCTCTTGCAGATCAGGATCATCAGACTGATGGGACGGTAGTTCCCGGGATCCAAGGTGGATGCCCCCTTGTGGAGTGGGATAACTGTAGATGTGCACCACTCAGTGGACACGAAGCCTGAGGAGAGGCTATGATTAAACATGACACTTAGATGAGGTGCCAGTTCATTTTGTAGTTCATGTAGTACACAGCCCGGGATGTCATCTGGTCCCATGGATGCTGTATTCTTATCTTTGGAGACTGCAGTTTCTACCTGTGTGGCCATGATTACTGGAATTTGGCAATCTTTTGGTATTGAGATGGGCCCTTTAGGGGGTGAGAGGGGGTGAAGTTGGCACTAAATCGATCTGCCAGGATATTGGCAATATCCTTGGGATCAGTATATTTAATGCCATTCTGTTGTAGCTCAGAGCAGATCTGAGCATTGCCATTTAGATTCTTGACATAACTATAGAATGCCTTGTGGTTGTCTTTGGAATCTTTGGCAATTTTATTTTTATAACTAGCTTTTGAGGATTTTATGAGGGATCTCAGCTTCTTACTGAGGCTGGTAAGGGAGTTTTTTTGCATCCTGGGATTTTCCTCTTTCCTGCAAAAGTGTCTTCCTTTTGTTGTAATGTTTGTTTATGGCAGAGGTACCACCAGATTGGCTTCCTTTTTTGGGAAAAGAGCATCTTGGTTTTATTTAGGATGGCACAATTCATGCACAAGTGGATGTTCTCGTACAATGCCTTAGTGTATGATTCAGCAGTTGAACGTTTAGATCCCATCTGCATGGGTGTCATGAAGTTTGTCACTTCTGACTTGAGTAGCATGAAGTTGGCTTTGGAGAAGTTTTTTATGGAGGTTTCCTTACTGGGGGGGGGGATGTGGATGTCAAGGTTGATTTGTTTATGGTCAGACCTGACCAATGAGGGGGTGACCACTGGTGTGGAGCATCTATCTCCCATGTTGGTAATGACCAGGTCTAGGATATTGGCTCCCCTGGTAGGACAATGGATTAGTTGATCCAGGACATTGAAATTTATGAATTCCAAGAACCATTTGGGAAAAGGTGATGGTATCCGAGTAGCTTTCCCAGTTAATGGCAGGGTAGTTGAAATCACCCAGTATTACGGTGTTTGGTTGAATCTTAATATTTTCCAGTATGTTTCGAAAGGTGTAGTGAGAATCTTGGGGCATGGTGGGGGATCTGTAGCAAGCTACAGTTTGGATTGCAGTCTTACCTAGTGTTCGTTGCAGCTGGAGAATTTCAGATGCATTGTGTTGGGCACTAGCCTGGAGGTGTGAATATCTTTGGTGAATATGGACACTCCTCCACCTTTATTGTTTTGGTCTTGGTTTGGTGGCCAAAAAGTGTGGTAACAGTTGTAGCCTGGCATTGCAGGGGTGCTCACTGGAGCCTTGAACCAGGTCTCAGTTACTGCACAGATATCAATGTTCTCCATTTTTAGGAGTGCCTTGAGAGAGTGCATTTTGAAGTTTAGACTTCTAGCACTGAGTAGCATTACCTTCAGATTTTGCATGCTTCTATCTGTTATAGTGGTGGTTTTGTCCTTTGAACCTTGCCTAAAAAAGGCACTACAGGGGTGGCAAGAGCTTTGGCCAGTGACCTGAATCCCAGGAGTGACAGGTGCAGACCATCTCTGGCAAAATATTGTGGTTTGTCGATCATGTCTTCCCAGGCAGACAAATAATGGATCCCCATTGAATGACACCGGAAGCTCAGTCAATTGTTGAAGTCAATCATTTTGTCCTTGTATAGTGGTATAATTTTGGGTGAAGGCAGGATGCTACTCAGGGCTAGGGTCATACCTGCCTGGGCCACATGATCCGAGAGCTCTTCCATGTCTCTTTTCATGTAGTCCAGGGAGGTACGTTTCAAGTCATTCACTCCAACATGGACAATGACAGAGTCATATTTGTACTTGTTGTGGAGTGACTTGAGTGCATGCATTATGTGGTGGATCCTGGCACCTGACAGGCAGCTGACTGTAATTTTCTCCTTGTTCAGCCTGGTGAGTGGGACATCAGTGTGCCTCACTATAGAGTCACCTATGACTAAAGTGTTGGCTACATTGTCTTGCCTTAGGGGCTGTTGTTGGGTGTTACACTGGTGTTGTAAACTATGTGTCACTTTGGTTGTGACTGGTGTTTTTTTACGTTTCAGCTTCGGAAGTCCTTGTTGCTTGGGCAGGTTAATGTTAAGGGCCTCCGCATATGTGGGTTTAGTGTTGCTATGCGTGGGTGTTGATGGTGTGGGTTTTGAAGGGCTATGTGTTGCTTGAGGTGTAGTGCAGGTGTTAACCTTCTCCTCTTGACTGTCTAGCACAATATTGGCTGAAGAGAGCTTTGCTTTCAATTTGGCTATGTAAGTGCATCTCTCGCAGGTTGTAGTGTTGGGAGGTAGGAACAGAGGGTTGTCTCTGTACATGAGGCAGTTGCCGCATTGCCCCAGTATGCCCAGATTTACCAGGTGGACAGGAGAAATCACCAGAAGCTGACCCTTAGACATGCCTGTTTAGGTGCTTTTTTGTAAAGTACAGGAGCTGTTTTCCCTTACCTTTGCAAGGTATTTTGCAATTATAAGCTGTTTAGTGCCTACAATTAATTCCTCCTTGTTGAAAAGGAGAGTTGAGTGGTTGTATCAGTTTCAGGCTTTCTAGTGCTTTCCAGCAGGTTCTAGAGCAAGTGCTATTCACATGGGTTCAGATTTTAGTGCTACTACTGAGAAACCAGCTAGTTCTAAGGGAGAATTTGTAAAGCAGACTTTCTGGCACCTGGAATAGTTTAACCATAGCCCCACGGTGCTGCACGATGTGAAAAATGCACAAACACACATGTTTTTAAGCCAGAAAGTTGAAAGGGATAGAAATCAGCCCAAAAAGGCTAATAAAATTACAATTTCAGAGCTGTAAACCACTCCTCTAGTGTTAGATAGGCAGTGCAATGCTCACCACACCCACTGGTAAGCAGTGAGACTTCCCTCTACCACAGCAAAGTCTGGATAGCTCTGAACACACAAGATAGTATTTTTTTTTTATTAAAACAGGCTAAACGATGCAATAATACAGTAAATAAACACAGAAAAGGCTAACACACTTGAGTATGTAGTCCTAAACAGTAAATGCAATTAAAACTCTACAAAATTTGCAATTTAAAACTTCCTTAAATGAAGCAAGGCAAGTGCACAACTGAAAAATGATTTAAGAGGCAGTAATACAGTAGAATAAGTAGCTAATCTACATATACAGAGAAGTCTATATATACAGAAAAGCAGCTAAAATACACTTAAACAATTCAAATGCAGTGCAGCCTAGAGCACTTGAGTTGTAGCAATATTAAGGCAAATACAATTTTAATAAATGCACTAAAATGTGCTCTATATTTCCAAAATGCTTGAGAAGCACAATCAGAACATAAAGAGATTCAGGCAATTTTTTTAAAGAAAGGGAGAAAGGAGGAACAGAAGGCCTTCTCAGATGTTCTCTCTGTATTAGGTAGAATGAGCTAATGACACTAGACTGGGAGGAGTGTCCCAGATTAAATTTACAGTAGGGGTGGGAAACTGCAAAGCCACCAAGTATAACAACAAGACACCAACAAGGAGTGAGGGTGAGGACAAATATTAAAGCTAGTAGCCTACACTCTTTTAGGCAGTAAACACTACAGACATCTTTATGACAGCAGTGAGCCACAAAATGAAAGTTTTTAAACAGATAAAGGAGCAAGGAGACTCTACAGAATGATTTTAACTGCAAACAAATCAGTTAAACTTTCAGATTAGTTAATAGCAATAAAATACAGTAAAAAGTATGCAGCAAGCAATAAAAAGTGCTATATGCAAATTGCTAGAAGCAATAACCAGTATAAATAAGCCAAAACAACAGGATACTTATTGTTATATATCTCAGATCAGAGTTGTAGTCAATGCCCCTGCTCCACTCTTCTCAATGTGCACATATATATGAATTCACATATATCTACACATATATAGATATATACCTATATGCACATGTCTACATATGTACACACACACAAACAGATATGTATGTAAAGACATGTCCCCTATATCACTACCACAGTGATGTGTGCTATGTGAGAGGCAGCAGCACACATAGCAATAAACAGATATCTACATCTGTCAATGTGTGCACCATGGACGGTATGTCACATGTTACTCCCTTCTTAGCACTTCTTGCGCGATGGTAAGCACTGCTAACCTGCCGTTACATCTGCTTACAGAGAGTTAGCTTCAGAATTGCTTAGCCAGTGTAGGCATTGCTTACTCCCTGAGCAAATTCACTTAAAGCTGCTTACTAGTGCTTAAATATGCTTACTACTGCTTATTTGTGCTTAAACCTGCTTACTAGTACCTTATTCATTATGACACTGACACTTCACATGTGCATTTCCTGCAGTACTCCAGTTCATAATATATGTTATTTAGTTTGTTTTGCAACAAAAATATTGGTCATAACCTGCTTTGCCATGGAAAATGGAATGGTCTGCAGTGGGATTCGAACCAGGAATGCCTGCTCGTCAGGCGAATGCTCTGCCCACTATACTATTGCTCTACTGCTTCATATGCATATGACCTCCTTTTTATCCTCTTCAGCCTTTTAAGCTGCTTTAACTGTAGCTAAGCAATGGGCACAACTGCGTACCTGCGGTTAGCTTTAATTGGATTTTTAAAGAAAAATAAAAGGGTTTCTTCATTTTATTTATATGTACTGTTGCTGTTGTACACATGGGGGACTGTTGGTGGGGATATGCGGAGACCTTTGAGCAGTCTCACTCATTCCTTACCCCTTTCTGCTGTTCTATATTGCAGGGGCATGTTTATTCTGAGAACTCTACTCTCAGACATGCCCCCCTGCACTCTTACACGCTCCATGTAAGTCTAGGAGCTCGGGCAGTGCGCCTTATTAATATGCATGGCACGCTGCCATCCTGCTCCGAAATGGGAGCTTCCATGCAGGACTAAGCTAGTCCTGCAAGGAAATTTAGTAAATCTTGGGGCACATCTTTTTCTGGAGTGTATCAGCCACATTTCCCCTTTTATTACACGTTATTAGTATCTGCGGTGGTGCAGCGGTAGCATTGTTGCCTCACAGCAAGAGGTTCTCCCATTCAGTTCTCGGCTGGAGTGTGGGGAGTGCCTTCTGTGTGGAGTCTGCATGTCCTCCCCACGGTTGGGTGGGCGTTCGAAAGACATGTGTAAATGGGCGTGCCTTCATTGAAGGTTGAACATCGAGCTGGCACCTCGGCATTTGTGAAAGTCTACTGCCAATCATTAGTGGACTGGAGTTCCGCTGTGACGACCCCTAACCGGGAAAAGCCCAAAGACAAACAACAACAACATCAGTTTGGATGAATTGCAATACAGTTTTTGTTTTCTAGACTCATCTAGAATAATAATCCTTCTACTATTTTGTTGCAGGGACTTTTTTGTCAGATATATGTCATATTATATTGACAAGTTAGGAAAGTGTCTAAATTACATTGAGTTTTATGTAAAAGAAAATTGTCTAAATGTAGGTTGTCTTCCAATTTATTTATTATCTTATACACTGATATCACTTGGAAATGTTATATTATGCTTTTCTGCACATGTGCCTGAACCACCATGTCTTCTTTGATCTTTTCTACAATTGGAGATACTTTGGCTTCTGCTCTTATGTCCTCATTTCTTCATCTCTCCCACAATGTGCCCCACCCTTCTCAGGCACTCCATTTCCATCAACTCTAGTTTTCTCATCTGCTTTGCCTTTACTGCCCAGGTTTCTGTGACATACAGTAGTACTGGTCACACCACTAGTTTGTACACCTTACTTTTCAGCTTCTTTGGCATTTTTCTGTCATACACTACAACTGACACTCTATGCCAGTTGGCTGCAGCCCCTCTGATTCTAGGTTTGACCTCTTCATTAAGACTTCCTTTCTCCTCACCCCCCAGACATTTGAAGCTGTTAACCTGTTCCACTATCTTCCCTTCTATCTCAGTTCTCATCTTCTTCTGATTTCCCCAATTTGCTGCCATTATCACTGTCCTATCTGTATTTAGTTTCATACCACGTGCCTTCAGTTTTGCATTCCATTCCCCTACCCTTTACTGAAGGTCTTGCTCAGAGTTCTTGCTCAGTCTGCCTGTAATGCCACATTATCTGCATAGAGCAACTTTGTTGATCTCTCCCCTCTGATCTGTTTGCTAATGTAGTCCATCACCAGGATGAAAAGCAGCAGACTCAGAGCTGAACCCTGCTGAACACCCACTCCCATGTGAACCCTTCTGTGAGACTGCACACTGTTCATACTTGAGTCATTGGGTCATTGTACATAGCCTGCACTAATTCTACTAGTGCTTCTGGGACTTCGAACCATCACAGTGCTGCCCAAATCAGCTTTCTTAGGATGTTGTCATGTGTTTTCTCCAAGTCTAGGAATTCCCAGTTGGACTCTTTCCTCATCTCTAGCTTCTTCTCAACTATCTGTCTTACTGGAAACACTGGGTCAGTTGTACTGCATCCTGATCTGAATCCAAACTGCTCATCCCCCATCTGAATTTTTGCTATTCTGCATATCCATTTATCAGTCTCCCCCTACAGAACTTTCTTGCAATGTGACAGGGGTTTGATACCTCCACAGTTGTGATTTCCCTCCACAGTTGTGATTTCCCTTTGTTTTTGTACATTGCCATGAGTATGCTTATTCTCCATTCATCTGGGATATGCCTTTCTCTCCACACTACTATGAGTACCTTCAGGAGCCATTTGTCCCCTATCTTAGCCAGCATCTTTGTCATATCTCCTGGGACCTCATCTGATCCTGATGCTTTCCCTGACTTCATTTTTCTAAGTGCTGTTCTTAGTTCTTCTTGGATGGGCTCTTCTTCTTCTTTCATCATAAGCTATGTCTGGGGCAGTACAGCTTCTGTGGGTTTTCTTCATTCAGAAGCTGCTGGAAGTGTCCTGTGTAGTGGTGAGCAGATTGTTTCTGGCATCCCTTATGAAGGGTGTCAACTATCTTTATCTTTCTGTCTGCATTCTGATAGTTTCTTTGTGCCACCTACTGAGTCACTCTATTTTTGTCTTGCAACCTGATATGGTATATTGTCTCTTGGATGCATAGGATGTACTATCATGTCATCCACTTCCAAGCTGCATGCTGTCAGTGAATGTACATTGAGTGTAGCAATTCATAGTTCATGTTTGGCAGGTTGATTGATTTTTGTCCACTCAACAGAGCGAACCCAGGTAACCCAGGCTGGGCAACTGGACATCAGCTGGCCATTAGCTTATTAATCCAGGGCTTATGAGCTTTATGGTGGGCACACAATGGCCAATAGGGGTACCTACACTCCTCCCACCATTAGTATGGGTCCCCTGGCTTAGGTCAGATCCTCAACTTACTTTTCACCAGCAAATGCCTATGCCCCATTTGGGGACATTAGTCAACATGGCTCAATCACCTAGAGCCAAATTTTACACTGTTAAGTGGCTATTATCCATATTCTCTAGATATAACTCTTCCAAATATAGGACACCATGTAGATTCAGTGATGCTGCCCACAGCTCCATTCATCAGTGAGTTTGAGATGGAAAATCTCAGGATGTCTTTTGGAGGTGGAAAGAACTCCACAGAAACACAGGGGAGAACTTGCAAACTCCAAAGAGACATTGGCCAGAGGTCATGATCAAACCTTGTACCTCGTCCATAGAAGGCAAAGACCTTAACCATTATGGCATCTTATATTCAGTTGACTGTAAAGAAAAATGTAAAGTTTTAGTGGCAACCATATCACTTTCATATATGCAGCATACTTAATTTCTATATTCATTTTTCATGGTATGTCTTTTCAGCTAATATTGTCTGAAAAGGAAAAGGTGGTGGATTGTCCAACAAGACTAGCTCTAGCAGGTAGGCATCAGTGAAACATATGAAGAAGATGAAGTGTTGGGGAAAGAAAGGGTGAAGGACAAACTGAAGGGAAATGAGAAGTGGTAGAAACTATGTCAGGCTTTGAATGTGGATAAGCACAAGTAAAGTACGTTTTTAAAGATTCCATGAAATCTTTCATTTTATTCAGTATCAAATAAAATAAAATTTTATTTCAATTGAACTGTTCAAGTCTGCATTCATTTTCATTTGTTTATGTCATGATATGAGCACTGCAGATAATTTGTAGCTTTGGCCATAGCACAAGAGCAACAAGATACAGACGCTTGTAGCAAAATAAAACTTAAATTCATTAACATGCAAGCTAACACAATAAATCTGTTCAACAGGCAAATGGCATGCATTCCACATGTAGGCCTAGCAAAGTCAAATCACTGTAACAAAAGGAAAATGGGAAGAAAAAAAAGAAAGAAAGGGAAGATCCAGATGTCTTTTTAGAATGCAGTGATGTAACAACCATCCCAAAATGGATGTTGTATTTAAAATCAGGGCAAAGTTCAAGAGCAACTAATGCAGTAAGATATAAAAGGATGTTTCTGCATTCATTTTAGTAGATAATTAGTCAGATGCTCTGAGAAGGAAACCACAATGGTGCTAGTTAGGCTTAAGAAGGAGAAATATAGACAATCAGGCTTGGAGATATGCCTCGGGATTCAGCAAGCTCTGCACATCGTGCAGGAATAGTGCAAGAGCTGTTGCACGCAATATGGCCGACGAGCGATCCAGGAATGAGCTCCTGGGATGTGCATGAGTGCTCCTACACTATACCTGCACAGACACAGCTCCTGTATGCTAATTGCCCCATTTTCTGGTGAAAACCATGCAAATGAGGTGAATTAGTGATCCAGGAAGCAGGCAGGCATCTGTGCAGGAATAGTGTAACCTGCAGAAATGTATTCAGTTACTAACCAAATACATTTCTGCAAATTACAAAATGGAGGTATGACAGCTCCAAAGAAAGCATGTATTCAATTTACTAGGCATGCCAATGGCCAAATATATGGCCATTGGCATGGGAAACAGTTTTGCAAAATTATAAAAAAATAATTTTAAATTTTTTTTGGCCGATTTCGGCCGTTTAAGCGTAGGGCAGTGGTGCGCAAATGGGATTGGCCTGAAAATAAGGAAAAAAGTTGGAAATAAGCTTTTAAACCCAAATCAGCATTCTGCCATAATAGTCACTGGCATTCATAAAACAACAATACCATAGAATAGTGGTTGCTAAGGGGGAAGGCTGAGTGTCAGTTTTGTAAACATGCATTAGCAGTCAGTTTTATGCAAATGAGGGGACTGATACTGAATCACAGATTTCCTCTCAGTGTTAGCATGCACCCAACCATGTAGGTGCAGCAACACCATGGTATAAGTATAAGAGGCTGATAACATCATAAGGTGGAGTGTCATGCATGATGTAAGCTTATCGGAGCTCTGTGGCCCTTGTTTGCCCTTAGCTAAGCACAGCTAAGGAAGGGGGTGTCTGAGACTGCCTAGCAGTGTTTACATTGCGTAAACAGATGTGCGCAACATGTGCTGGGTTTAAAAAAAAAAAACAGGAAATAGTATCTCTGTTTACATCTGAGCACTGGGTATGCATGGCACGCTTCAGGGCTTAAACGGGAAGGCAATGGGAAGGGAAAACAGCAGTAGGAAGGTAATAAAGGAGAACTAGCATAGCTAGCAGATGAAATGTATCAGAATCAGCCAATGACACAGGCAGCAGCCCAGCACAGCACACTACTATAAACTATGCAAACACCTTTCACTCTGGTTTTTCCCACAAACTCTACACCACCAGTGTAAACAGATGGGGAAATTTTACCTGACAAAACTAACAAAATGTTAGGGGCTGCTGTAGCTCTCATACATCAATATGTGGAACAGACTGAGGGTGGTGAGGATGTGAATGCTGACGACCAACCCACAGTGAGGAGGAGGAGAAGAGTGTATAGGCCCAGACTAACCTACCAGGGGCAACATGAGCTTGAGATAGTGGAGCGCTATATGGTGGACAGGGACATTCTATAGAAAATTGTTGAGCTGTGCCGGCCACGCCTCACACACAGAACCAACAGAGGGGAACCCATCCCAGTGGATACCAAGGTATGTGAAAGGTTATGAATACTAGCCACAGGTACCTTCCAACTGCCAACTGGGGATGTCAGGGGGACCTCACAGCATCAGCATCCAGGGTACTCCACCAGTTCCTGGATGGCATGTCAGCACATGCCAGTGAGCACATATATTTCCTCAACACCTTTGAGGCATTGATCAGTAATATGCATTTCTTCCACCAAATAGCAGAATACCCTGAGATAGTGGGTACTATGACTGCATGCACATACACATCAAAGCACCACCCGGTGAGCAGGGTAGGGTCTACATAAACCACAACGGCTTCCCCTACATCAACTGCCAGATTGTGTACAATGCCCAGGGCATTATCTTGAATGTGTGTTCTAGCAGCCCTGGAAGCTATCATGACTCCCACATCTGGCATTTGACACAGCTGTACCAGAAATTTGCCAGTGGCAACATCCCATATGGCCACCTAGTGGGGAATGCTGGTTACGCACTGGAGCTGTGGCTGATGACACCCATTAGAAATGCACACACATCCAAACACGAACTCCATAATGAGGCACATACAGAAACCAGAATCATAATAGGGCATGTGTTTGGGATGCTCAAGTCACAGTTCCGGTGCGTAGACATATCCGGTAGAGCCTTGCAGTACTCTCCAGCTCCATGTACACAAATTTTCATTGTATGTGCCATGCTATACAAAATGATCCTGCTGAAACAGCTGCAGCAAGAACAGCATGGGGCAGGGTTACACAGCCCCCCCCCCACCATTGCCAAGGCCATCATAGGCACAGAGGGACTTGGAGGAGGTACAACCTGAGCCTGCCCATGTAGGCAGAAGGAGGCGTGCCCAGTATGCCCAGGCTTTGGCAAAGAGGCAACGCATAGCACATATACTGACACGGTAGGGACTGCGGGAATTACACCTCTCTCTGACTCACACATACAGTAAAATGGATGCCAAACATGACACTACCTGTGCTTTACCATGTAAAGGGAGTGTACTGTGTGCATCTGACATAGTCAGCCATCCAGCACCAACCTCAGTACTGGCACAGCCACAAGGTAAGTCACTCCTCCTATCAATTGCTGAATGGAGCAGTATGTTCTGCTAGTTGTATCTATGGTATGGATGTGAGCATGCAAGGGAATCAGGTGGCTGAATGGGATGGCAGCAGATAGTGGACACCTATATGGGCAGCATGAAATCCATAACAAATACTGGTGTCAACAAAGTAGGCAGTATTAGACAAGGTGACAAATCCCACTTCAGTACATGCGGTAGCCCAAATGTGTGTCCAAAGGACACACACATGCATGTCAGTGAGGCTCACATACCCAACACCAACCTCAGCCAGCAGGACAGGTGTAGATGACCATAAAGAAAGGCTGTGCTAAGGCCTCCAATTGATGGCAATGGTGAACAGCCCCTCTCCAGACCTACCCAGACTGACTACAAAAGGTCTGCCAGTTGTATGTTAGTTCTGAAAAGTAAGAAGTCTGAAAGTGAAATATAGGTCAATAAAACCTAAGATCTCTACTCTACTGATATGCCTGTAGTCTGTGTGTTAGGTCAGAATACAAAAGAAAATGGATGTCAACAGAGTACCTGAAATACCAGTGCAGACATAGCAAATGTTTACAGTTGTCAGGTGTGCCCCCCCCCCACAATCCTATGTAGAAATGCAGTAACAACAGTAAGTGTGGGTTTAATAACAGTGGAGCACAGATTACCTGAGCTGGACCAATTTACAGAATAGATTGTTGCATGTGCACAATATGCAGGGGTCCATGTGTTAGGTTGTTGTGTGTTCTATATTGTGTGGAAGTGGTCTGCATGTAGGCATGGAGGGTTGTGTCCTGGTGGCCTATGGCCAGTACTGTTGATGACAGGGCCATGTTCTGACAACTGCAGTACCAACCACAATGCATCCCAGCAAGACCCAATTCAGCAGTCATCCATACTCACTGTCTGGATATCAATATCTGTCACCATCTGAAAGATTGACATGCCATGAATGTGGGCACAGACATACACACAGTACACAGGTGGAAGTACCCTAGACACAGTACATAAAATGTAACTGTCAGCTGCACACACCTTTGGAATTGTACATACAGGTTAGCAGCACATTAGTTGTCTGTGTAGTATGGAATACTGATGTAGTCTGGCCAATCACTGGCAGACCACAAAAGGCACATTTATGAAGTAATGAGAGACTGCCTATGTCCCTGCACAAGGCAGCATAAGGGGAATTTCTCAGGTATATCTGTGAGTCAGCTGCAAGATGCTTACTTATTACACATGCACTCAGCTCACCCCACCATCAGCCACAGGTTTATCAGAGGTCATATCTCTGCTGTTGGGAATGAGTACAGTATGACCCCTACTTCTGTATGGGAATACACACAGAATGCAGCATGCTGAAGAGGTGTCCCATGCAGGTGTATCCCTAGCTGTAAGCAGCACCCTGCCAGCATCCAGACCAATGGATTAATATGGACAGGAACTATTGCCATTAACACCTCGCACACTTACCCTGTCACCCCAGGGAATCCAGTGGCTCACAGTCTGGGAATGTAGGAGTGACAGAATGCACTGGCCTACTACAGATGGCCTGCATCACTACCAAATGCCCTGCAGTCTTCTGTCAAAGGCCTGTGTCTCACCCATATTGCCAATATATGTTATCTCATGGGGTCCCAACTAACAACATAACACAGTCCACAGAATACAAATGCAAGGCCATGTTGACAAATCCCAGTAGCATGCCCACCATGTCCTACTGCATGAACTGTAGACCAGCCCCTAAATACTGCTGGGATGAAGGGACAACTATAGGGATACTTCTCAGATATTGCATGCATAATGTTAGGAAGAGGATAAAATAACAGAGTGGGGGGTGGTGTAGAAGCATGGACGTCATGGAGTGTGTGAAGTCTGAAACTCTGATGTGTGCCCATACTACGCCTACCTGCAAACCCAGTAAAGGGTGGCTACAAACCTGCTCATAAACCACAATGTGAAGGGAAACTGAACAGATATATGAGCCCTGCCTCTGGGTAACCTAGGTGAATCTATACAGCTGCGAGGAATGGCCACAGCAGGATATGGCCATTCTGTTACATCAATATATGTACAAACAGGGGATCCTCAGCCAACACAGTACCAAGGTGCTGGACCATTTACACAGACCCATCAGCAGGTGTCTGCAGCTACCGCTCGAGAATGGCATGAGTGTGCAAGAATATGAAGGCTGCAGACCACAATACTGGACACAGCTTCATTCATCTTATATTTCCCAGGAAATAACTGTGAGCAAATAAGTATATCTGTCAGTAGTCTATGACATAATACAACATAGTGTAAAACAGTACATAGTTTCATAGGTTCATAGGTAGGTACTAGGCTATTGGCCCTGGGGCCCATACAAGCCCAGCCAAAAAGGTACCCTGGCTTTTGCCACCCAAGAAAATGATTTTCCTGTGCCACTGTCGAGCAGAGCCACAGAGGTGATCCCTGGGGTGAATTTCCTATTTCCCATCCAATCATCAAGATTTTTCTTGAAGAGAGCTAATGAGGAGCTTTGTTTGATATGGATAGGTAGTTTATTCCAGAGTATGGGAAGTCTCTGGGACAGGAACCTATCCCTCCGGCATGTCCTGTTTATTGTGGTGACAAGGTTTAGGTCCCTAGAGCGTGTAGCTCAGAGGGATTGGGATTTCTTTAAGTGGAGCATGTCCAACAGCTCTGGGTTTGACATAGCTTTGTATGTTAGGCAGAGATCACCTCTGAGTAGGTGATATGCGACGGAGTAAAGCTGGAGTTTTTTGAGACGGTCAGCGTAGGGCATCTGTTTGAGGCCAGTAATCCTCTTTGTGAGGTATTTCTGTGGCCTTCCAGTTGTTGGAGATGTCTTGTGAGGTACATACCAAAAGGGGGCATTGTATTCTATAATGGGTCTAATGAGTGATGAGCAGAGGGGAACAATGACCTCTTTTCTTCTAGATGAGAAACCTTTTGTAATGAGGTGTGCCACATAGAAGGATTTCCTGACTACTGTGGCAATGTGATTATCAAAGGAGAGACTGCTGTCCACCTGTGTCCCAAGGTCTCATCACACTTTCGGTGTTAAGTATACTACTGCCTATGTTGTAATTCATGGGTACAGAGTTTTTACCAAAGGGGATGACAGTGCACTTTTTGGCATTGAGCTTGAGGCCATGGCTTTGACACTAGGCTTCTGTCTCAGTGAGGCCCTTTTGTAGGATGTCCACATCATTAGGAGTTTCGATTATGGCTCCTAGTTTGTAGTCATCTGCGAGCTTCGTTAGCCAAAGACCTTCTGTGTTAGCCTGTACTTCAGAGAAGTAGATACCAAACAGGAGAGGACCCAGGACTGAACCCTGTGGTACTCTACTTGTCACTGGTCTGAAGTCGGATTTGCAGTCTGCTACTTTCACAGTGTGGGTTCTGTCAGTGAGCCAGTTGGCAACCCATCTTATGACATAGGGATTTATACCTAATTTAGTGAGTTTATCTATAATTCCAGAGTGGAGGATGGTGTCAAAAGTCTTGGCAAGATCTAGATAGGCTGTGTGAACCACCTTACCCTTGTCTACGGCTTTGGTGACTGCTTCAAAGAAGTCTATCAGGTTTAGGAGACATGATCTGCCTTTTACAAACCCAAACTGGGTGGGATCCAGAGTTTGGAGATTACCAATGTCTTTGTTTATAAGTTCCATGATGATATGTTCCATGGCCTTGCAGACCAGGCCAGTCAGGCTAATGGGGCTGTAGTTCCTGGGGTCCATGGTGGCTCCCCACTTTTGTGGAGTGGGATAACCATTGCTGTGTGCCATTCAGCAGGCACAAAGCCTGAGGTGAGGCTATGATTGAACATGGTACTTAGGTGAGATGCCAGTTCATTCTGTAGTTCATGTAGAATGCAGCCTGGGATGTTGTCTGGACCAATGAGGCATTGACTTCAGGTGTGGAACACCGGTCACTCATATTGGTAAGGACTAGATCTAGGATATTGTTGCCCCTGGCGGGGGTGTGGATAAGTTAATCCAGAGCATTGGAGTTTATGAATTCCAGAAAGTGTTGAGCAAAGGAGATGGTACATGAGTAGTTTTCCCAGTTAATGGTGGGGTAGTTGAAATTGCCCATTATTAGGATGTTTGGTTGAACCCTAATATTTTCCAGTACATCAAGAAAAGAGGAGTGGGAATCCTGGGGCATGGTGGGTGATCTGTAGCAAGCGACAATTTGGATTGCAGTTTTGCCCAGAGTTAGTTGCACTTGGATAACATTGGCTGCATTATGCTGAGCAACTAGCCTGGAGGTGTGGATATCCTTAATGAATATGGATACACCTCCGTCTTTGGTGTTCCAGTCCAGGTTACATGGCCGAAAAGTGTGGTATGAGTTATAGCCTGGTAGTGCAGGGGTGCTGTCTGGAGCCTTGAACCAGGTCTCAGTCATTGCACAGATATCGATGTTCTCCATTTTAAGGAGTGCCTCGAGTGAGTGCATTTTGAGATTTAGACTTCTGGCATTGAGTAGCATCACCCTCAGTTTTTGCTTGCCTGTTCCTGTTACGGTGGTGAATTTGTCATTTGAACCTTGCCTAAAAAAGGCACTATAGGGGCGGCAAGAAACTTAGACAGTACCGGAAACCCAGGGGTGACAGGTGCAGGCCATCACTGGTAAAGCATCGTGGTCTGTCGACCATGTCATCCCAGGCAGACAGATACTGGATCCCTTTAGAATGGCACCAGAAGCTTAGCCAATTGTTGAAGTCAATCATTTTGTCCTTGTACTGCGGCATCATTCTGGGTGATGGCAAAATGCTACTCAGGGCTAGGGTCATACCTGCCTGGGCTACAAGATCGGAGAGCTCTTCCATGTCTCTTTTCATGTAGTCCAGGGAGGCACGTCTCCAGTCATTCACACCAACATGGACAATGACAGAGTCATATTTGTACTTGTTGTGGAGTGACCTGAGTGCGTGGGTTATGGGGCGGATCCTGGAACCCGACAGGCAGCTGACAGTAACCTTTTCCTTGTTTAGCCTGGTGAGTGGGACATCAGTGTGCCTGACTATAGAGTCACCTATGACTAGTGTGTTGGGTACATTGTTTTGCCTTATTGGCTGTGGTTGAGTGACACACTGAGTCTGTGGGCTATGTGTCATTTTACATATGACATATGTCTGAATATCTCTGCTAACACTAATCATGTAACACAAGCAGCACAGACAACAGTTACATTATCCCACTATCTTTTGCCCATTGTGACTCCATATTGTTAACCTATCTACAGATATCCTGCAGAAACAGGTCGCTAGCTGTAGATGTAGAACACCAAATCCTGGACTGGAGTACAACCTACCTGTAATGGATTCACACACACTCAATACAGAAGGTCATACTGGGCATGTTCCTACACTTAGAAAAATGAAGCCCATGTCTGACAACAACAGTGGACTATACATATCTGTCAATCGAAGATGTCTGTGCACACACACCACTTTGCACACCATTTGTGCTTTGCGCACACATTGGATATGAATACTCACACATATCCAAGGCCAACACACTATAATATGTCAAACATGCACACACACAGATGTGGGGAAGAGAGATACAGACAGTGACAGAGAGATTTCCATCATAAGGCCTGCCCCACCCACCACACATCCAACTGGCCAATATCATATGATGTGCCAATGTCAATCATTGTAGACATTGCTTTTTTTAGCCCTTAGCCCTATAGTGTCTGTGGTGCTTGTGATAACTGTGTAACATGATAGTACAAATCAGTATTCATCTAGCATTTGTATACCCAGTTTTGTCAAATGTAAAGCTGTGTGTAACTGAGTGTTGTGTGTGTGTTTCCAGAGGAGTGGTTTGTGGCCCATTCACACACACTGCACTTCCCATTGCCCATGTTAGCACTCATGCTGATGTCAGTCACCTTGAGATAACCCTTTGGCCAAATCTCAGCCTCAAAAGCTCAGTGGCACTTGCGGTAACTGCTTAATGCTATAGTGTAACATACTAGTTGGGTAGAAATTCAAATCCCAGATATGGAAACTGTGTGTGTGTGGGTGTGTGTGTGTGTGTGTGTATAGATTAATGATTTTGAGACCATTCACAGTCACTATACCTCCCATTGCCCTACTTTAGCACGCTTGCTGATGTCAGTCACCTTGAAATACCCCTTTGGATTAGGACCACCCCCATAAGCTCTGTGCTGCATGCAACAACTGCACAATGCTATAGTGTAACATACTAGTTAGTTAGGAGTTCTAATCCCATACATGGTAACTGTAAAACTCTGTATGTGTGTGTGGAGATTAATGATTTTGAGGCCATTCACAGTCACTACACCTCCCATTGTCCTACTTTGGCAAGCCTGCTGATGTCAGTCACCTTGAAATACCCCTTTGGACAATGGTCAGCCCCATAAGCTCCTTGGCACTTGTGATAACTGCGTAATGCTATAGTGTAACATACTAGTAAGGTAGGAGTTCTAATTCCAGACATGGCAACTGTGAAACTCTGTGTGCATGTGTGTGTGTGTGTGTGTGTGTGTGTGTGTGTGTGTGTGTGTGTGTGTGTGTGTGTGTGTGTGTGTGTGTGTGTGTGTGTGTGTGTGTGTGTGTGTGTGTGTGTGTGTGGATTAATGATTTTGAGGCCATTTACATTCACTACACCTCCCATTGCCCTACTTTAGCAAGCCTGCTGATGTCAGTCACCTTGAAATACCCCTTTGGATAAGGGCCAGCCCCATAAGCTCTGTGGTGCTTGCGATAACTGCGTAATACTATAGTCTAACATACTAGTTAGGTGGGAGTTCTAATGCCATACATGGCAACTGTGAAACTGTGTGTGTTTGTGTGAGAGAGTGTGCGTGTCCTTGATAATACCTGATGATATGGGCATTCACACTTACTACTCTCCTCTTACTCCTTCTTTAGCACTGCTGCTGATGTTAGTAACCTTCAAAGATACCTGTTGAGAACTCTCCAACATGTAAGCTCCATGGCACGTGCCATAAATGTGGAACAATGTAGTAGCAATAACTACACAGGTATGGGTTTAAATCTCATCTGTGGCAAGTATTTGTGTGTGTACCTCAAAGATTTTGGCCCCATTTACACCCAGTACACATCTCAGAGCCTGACTTTAGCAGTCCTGCAGATATCATCCACCTTAGAAGTACCTTTTGCCAACCCTAAACCATGTCAGGTCAGGGGCGCATGTGGTGAATGCGTAACATAATGGTCTGTAAAGATTGTTAGATAGAGGTTTGAACCTCAGCCCTGGCAAATGTAAATGTGTGTTTAGGGTAAAATTATTTTTGGGATCTCTCACCCACTACATCACCCAATGCCAGTATTTACAAGGGCTGGTGATATTCCTCACCTTAGAAATACCTGGGACAACATCTATCCTGTAAGCTCCGGGGTGCGTGTGATAAATGCCATAAACTATAGTAGGAATACATAGCTAGATAGGGGTTTGAATCTCAGTACCGGTAAGTGTGTGTATATGTGTGTCATCAGTATCCTGTGTGGAGGCTGCTCTGATTGTGTAATGACATGATCCACTGGGGGCTGAGTTTTGCTAAATTATTATGTTGAGGACCTAGTATATGTCACAATGTCCACCTTATAAGGACAACAGATGTAAAACACCAGAGAGACTGTGTAGACAATCCATAGCCCTACATGTGACATTATGGATTAGTGAACAATATAGGCAACCCTTCTATTACTCAGAGAACACTCTCCACCTATGTCTCATGCACGAACACACTTGGCTAGTTCCCTGCATATTGTCTCACAGATAGTAACCATAGTGTGATTGCAGTGGACTACATGCCTATTGACCACAACAGTGCCACTGACATTAAAAATTACTGTGATGTGTTATATCTTTGCCTGAGTGTGGGTTATTCAGCAAGTAAAAGGACATGGGACTCTGATCCATCCTCACAGTAGACAAATAAAGGCTTACAGTGGCCCTTTTGCTATGTTCCCCACTGGACACCTGCAACAACTGTAGAGTCTGCAAATGTAACCCACAAAGGGAATACCATGCCTTATACAAATGCCCTGCATGGACAGACGCCACTAACTCTGCTGAATACCTGTATCATGCTGTCAATGCAGGTGCAAGCATGACCTCAGTTCCAAAGCCGAGTCTCACCAAATGAGGTCAGGAATGCTACATAAGAAGATAGAAATCTGTCCACACAAAATGCCCCAGAGACCTCAAGTAGACTTCCACACATCAAAGAACATGCATGTGGGACATGTGCACAACCCATACACTGTCCATGTTATGGAATATAGATCACATACATGGGAAGCAGTTAACATAACTGGCCACCCACAATAGTAACCCAGATGAGAGGATGGTGAATACAATACCCACCCCTTGGGATGACTCCAGGGACTACACCCCTGAGCCACACTGGAGACTATTGTCATGTGGCCTGATGCGAAGGTATTCCCTTTCCCTAGCCTTGTACAGCCTTCAGGCCCATTCACCTACTACACACCTGTGAAGCAATGAACCTATGCATCTCAGTACTGGGAAATATGTGTGTGTGTGTGTGTGTGTGTGTGTGTGTGTGTGTGTGTGTGTGTGTGTGGGTGTGTGTGTGTGTGTGTGTGTGTGTGTGTGTGTGTGTGTGTGTGTGTGTGTGTATGTGTGTGTATGTGTGTGGAGATTAATGATTTTGAAGCCAGTCACACTCACTACACCTCCCATTGCCCTACTTTAACATGCCTGCTGATGTCATTCACCTTGAAATAACCCTTTTTGCCATATTTCAGCTATATAAGCTCTGTGGCACTTGCAATAACTGTGTAATACTGTGGTATAGCAAACTAGTTAGGTAGGAGTTCTAATCCTGATCCTGCCAACTGTGGTAATGTGTGTGTTTCCCTGAGAGAGTGTATGTGTGTCTTTATTGACACCTGCTTTTGTGGACATTCACACTTACTATGCTTCCCTTACCCCTCCTTTAGCACTGTTTCTGATATAATTCACCTTCAAAAATACCTTTGGGCAGCTCTCCATATGTAAGCTCCGTGGTGCGTGCAATAACTGTGTAACACTGTAATAGAAATACATAGTCAGGTAGGGGTTTGATGCTCTGTACTGGTAAGTGTGTGTTTATGTTTGTCTCATCAGTATCCTGTGTGGGTGATGGGGTGATTGTCTAATGACAAAATCCATTGAAGTGTGGATTTTGCTACATCATTATATTGAAGACATATATGTCCAAATGTCCACATTACAAGGCCAACAGTTTTCAAACACTTTAGAGGTTGTTGTAGACAATACTTAGCCATAAATGTGTACAGCTATGTGCAATTATTATGTGGAAGTATGGATTAGTAAACAATAGAGCCAACCGTTATAATACCCAGATACCACTCTCCACCCATGGATCATTAACAAACATGCTTAGCTCTTACTCTCTTACTCCCTTCCTTTCTTACTTTGTCTCTGTCTCTGTATATCTCTCTCTCTCGCTCTCTCTCTCTCCCTGGTGGATGTGGAAAAGTATATCCGTTTTGCATAGGCAGCAGCTTTAGTTTTGTAAGTAATGCTCATGATCAGCTGATGGCCTGTGCACAAATTGCAGTCCCCCACTTGCTAATTGCATGTGGAACAGCTGTGGTATCATTCCTATAGCCAATTGCATGGAAACACACAACTATAACTAAGCGCTTCATGTGGGTGTTGGCCCTTTTCCTTTACTGTGAGCAGGACTTCATGTGGGTGTTTGACAAACAGCATCACAGAGGGTAGTTGGAAATACCTCTTACAACATACACTGTTTAGACAGGCCAACAAACAGGAGGAGATGTTCCAAACATGGGGACAGAATGTAAGTATTGCTGTTTTACATTTGAAGTAATGTTGGTTTAACAGGTTTTGTGTGGATAGGGCTGTTCTACATAATTTAAAGTCTGGCATGACAGTGTTATGTGGTTGAGGAATCTCTCATCTGTAGCGCTATCTTCAGACTGGCCAGAGTTTGGAGTCTTAAATGTGGTGTGCTACTGACACATTTCCTATCTTTAGAAATGCAGTAGCATACTCTGATGATTGCAGTCGGTACATGGTGACATCCATGTGAGTTACTGACTTCATATCCCTCAGAAGAGATATGTCACAACAAACCCTGTTACATCAGGAATTTTCAGATTGGTTGTCGGTATGCACTTTCACACTGGTGTCTGTTACTCCATGCTATTACATGACTGTTGTGCTTGCTATGTTTGAAAGTGCATGTGTATTCTCCCATAGGAAACGGGTCGGTGTTGTGGCAGTCTGCCTGCAGTTTGCACAGAGCTTTGTGACATGCCTAGGAACTCAGTGTATTTACCTAGTGTGATGTTATGTCGAGATATTTCTCGGATGTACTGTTGCATGGCTACCATAAGTGTTATGTATTTCTGAAAAAGCAGTGGGATGCTGTAAAGATGTATGTCACTAACTAATGGGAAGTATGTGGACTTGGGACCTCTGCTCCTCCAGTTAATATGTGTTAGGACAGACAGGAGTGTATGAATGCATCAACTGTGTGAACGTATTTATTCCAGTATTTTTGTGATATCCCCATTTACATGGCTGCAAACATTGACTTTGTCAGACTTGGTCCACACGTCTTGCACTATGGAGTTCTGTGTATACCTCTGGACTGACCAGATTGTGTCAGACTGCCCACATTTATTGGTCATATCTCTGTTGTATTCCACAGGATCAATACTGTGATTTATGTGGTACTTCACTATGATTATCTTATGATGTCTGTCAGTAACTGATGGTGTACATGTCAGTATCAGAAGTGACTTCCCACACAACATGTCTGGTGACACAACCCCTGTTATTGTTGCACATTCTACATTTATACCTGCAATACTTAGATTACATCCCCTTGCACTAAGAGATTGTGACTATTCGTGCTGAGGTATGACTCCACTATATGTTATGGGCATATGTTATATATATTTTGTACTTGTAAGTGAAAATAGTGTTGAATCAGTATGTTGTTATATATAAATATACACATAACAGATAAATATGTTGGGATACATCTGGTAAGGTATATACAACACTCATGTTTACACATAACAAGGATATGAATATATATATATATATATATATATATATATATATATATATATATATATATATATATATATATATATATATATACATGTAAATATATGCATATATGTACATACACACATATATATATATATATATATATATATATATATATATATATATATATATTTGTGTGTGTGTGTGTGTGTGTATATGTCTATATATATATATATATATATATATATATATATATATATATATATATATATATATATATATATATATATATCTCCCATTGCCTTACTGTACAAGGCCTGGTGATGCTCTTCACTTAACAAGAAACCCGGGACACACCTCATCCTAAAATCTGTGTGGTGTGTGCAATTAAGGCCAAACACATTAGTAGCAATAAGTACTTAGCTAGGGGTTCTACTCTCAGTGTTTCCAAGTAAGTGTGTGTGTGTGTATGTGAAGGAATCTACTTTAGTTTGCAGAAAATACATGTCCCAAAAAGTCATTTGTCTGAGAAATGACTGGCAAATGCTTACATTTCAAAGGACTCATCTTGTGGAAATTAATTCCATCAAAACTAGTAGTAGATGTGTAAATGCCCTCTTCCCCACTGTACAGCGATACTGGAGTTGGTATATATAATTGAGTGTGGATGTGGCACTGCCACCCTCATTAGGGTTATTGTTGTGTGTATCCCCCTGCTTAGTCTGCTGTAATACTGTACAGTTTATGTTAAAAGGTTAAGTAGTTGTTAAACACTATGTGTGGTTCTACGCCACCCCACACCCTCCAAAGTGGAGGGCTGTACCACCCACACAAGCATACCTATGTTTACCAACTTCAGGATTGCACTACATTCAGGAAGAGGACATATACACTGCCATTACCATCATCAATTACATTAAACTGGCAGACTGATTATTTACCGATGTGAAGTTTTGCCTGTTTTGTCTTGGTGGAATTACATAGGCCAAAATGTGTTCACTGCAAATTTAAGCACATCCATGTGTACAGTATTCGCTGTGTATTGCATCAAAACTAAACCGTGTGTGTGTGTGTGTGTGTGTGTGTGTGTGTGTGTGTGTGTGTGTGTGTGTGTGTGTGTGTGTGTTATTCACAAACATTTGGTGTGTGCCACCCAGTACACTTACCATTGTCCACTGTAGAAGAGCTGCTGACATCAGCCACCATGCACTCACCTGTATACACCCCTCAGACATATCAGCCATGTGGCACATGCAGTAACTGTTATACAGAACTGTTACTTGTGTTCAGCTATACCCAGGACATGACACAGTCAATGTGTCACCACAGTGCCATACCCCCTGTAGGAAACAACAGCAGACCAACATCTTGCTGATACATAGACACCAACAACACAAACTGAATACATTATGGATACCACAATCAGTCAGTGTTAATAACAGCTTTAATGCATCATGGCTGGACAGCTACACATCCTGACATGTAAGCATTAAACTTTCCAGCTGAAAACATGTTGCACACCATTACATTGCTAAACTTTAGTATATTCACCCTGTGCATAAGAACCATATTAGCATGTCCCTGCATCCATGGTATGGATGCCAGGGATGTGGCACAAGTATCATCATATGCACAGGGTGTGTTGTGGGTTTGCCAGAGACCTAGGCTGAGCTGTTTGACTGACATCATGTGTGTGTGTTAGGGGGTTCTTTATCGATTGGGCTATGCAGATGTGGTGTGTGTAGGTATAGAGGTGTCCTAGTTGTGTTGGTGATGTGTGTGTGCGTGTGTGTGTATATGTACACAGTTTTGCCATGTGGCTGCCCTATACAGGGGTTTATTGGACAGCTGCAGACCGTATGTGGTAGGGTGTACAGTTCACCATGTCCTTCCATGGACATGAGAACTGTGCCTGCCTGAGGTTCCTCGGGCACTACTAGGTACAACCCCATATATGGTACTCTCCCCTGATGATGACAAGTGTCCACTGGATCCAGGTCCCTGTTGGGACTGGCCAGGAACATGTGCATGTGGCCTACTGTGTTGTGTTGTGGACAGCACCCCCCTGCAGTGCTGGTAATGGTACTGCCACTATAGGAGTGGCAGTGACTTGTTGTACGTCCACGTAGACCTCCACCTGTTGGTGTTGCTGACCTATGTCCATGTGGCTGTCGCCCTACTCCCATCATATGCTCTAACACAGACATTGCATGGGCAAGGATTCCCACCATCTCACCCAACTGTCTATGCAGGACCTCTGCAAAATAACGGTGGGCACCTGTAAGATCACGGATGTTGTCAAGTACAGCAGAGTGAGTAGCCCTCTGGAGCCTCAGACTCTGTCTAGTATAACATTGCATACATGCCTGTGCCTCCATTATGGATCAAAACATGCATCTGTTGACACCTGCTGTGGCACGTCTGCCAGGGGCATGATGGCCAGCAGCCCTCCTATGAGCACCCCTGTACATCTGCCTGTGTGGTACCTCACCAGTTATCCTACTATGGCTGCTGTGTACAGACACACTTACCTAGTCACCCCACTGTCCTGTCCCATGCCACCACCCACCAACTGTCCCTCATCTATGGCCACTGGTGATGGGGTATGTATAGGCATTGTGACTGTGTAAGGGGATGGGGTGGATAAAAGTGGGATGTCAACCAATGACACAGCTTCAGCCCCTGACACTCCTGCCTCTGCCTCACCATACCTATCATCATTGTCAGAGTCTGTATGGACACTAACTTCAAGTTTGCCTGCAGGAGAGACCCTGACACACCTCACCACCTGTAAGGGCAAATCAAAAAAACATAATTTAAGACATGTACATTATTGCTTACCTCTACACACACACACACACACACACACACACACACACACACACACACACACACACACACACACACACACACACACACACACACACAAACTTACAGGTGAGGTGGCACAAAGATATTACTCAGACCTCTCATTACTCAACAGTCAACATGCATGACATATTTTATTTATTTATTTATCATTTGTTGACTGGGAAAGTCCGACTAGGTTCCACAGAGCCTGTTTTCAGTGGAGGCCCAGGGAGAAATGCTCCAGATGCATGTCTTTGGAATGTGGAAGGAAACCGGAGTACCCGGAGGAAACCCACGTGATCACAGGGAGAACATGCAAACTCCACACAGAAGGCACCCCAGCTGAGAAACGAACTGGAGAACCTCTTGCTGTGAGGTGACAATGTTAACCACTGCACCAGTGCACTGCCCTGCACCACATATGGCTCTCAACAGCATGCACTCCAGCTATACTCAATCCTTGTTACCAACATTATACATTTCTGTGATGCATGAGTTGTGTTAGAAGGTGATGCCCCTACCCCTGGAACACACTGCACCCATGTACACAGTATTTCTGTGCCCCTGTTCAACACCCTGGCATGTACTGTGCACAATACCTCACGAGTGTACACACCATTGCTGAATGTGCATATGTGTGGCATTTAAGTTTGCTCTGTTGCTCACAGCCCCTATGTGTTTGTCTGACACATACTTGGAATGATATGAGGACAGATGTCAATAGTGAATGCCTGACCTCTGATTTGCAGATCTCATCATCAGCAGTTCATGTATGAGCAATAAAATCCAATTACACTGACAACCTTCAAAGCGTACTGTGGCTATGAGGAGTATACACACCCTTATTGACATGCCAGCCTCTTCCATGATATGCAATGGGGCCACAATACTGCATATGTTAACATTACACACACCTGATATGTGACATATGACCTGTGCAATCAAATGCAGTATCAAAAAATGTGTTAGTTGTGCAGATGCTGATTGAGATGCATACAATATGTGGGTTGCATAAGTGTGCACACCCTTAACATGATGGTTTGTTGCAGCACCTGTTAAGTGAACTACAGCAGTCACTATTCCTGAAAGGGGTATACTAGCATGGCCCATCTTCACTTGCCATTATTTGGTCACTCTGCCCTACAAATGTCCCCAACTCTGCCGGATTGCAAGGTCAGCTTATGTGCACAGCCCTTGGAGGTCACACAGTGCCTTCACTATTGTTGTGGAGTCAGAGTTATGTCTGGCACAATTCATGACCTTGACTATGTTCAGATACAGTCATTCTTAGTGAGCTTTGGATGTATGCTTCAGTTCACTATTATGTTTCAGGATAACACTCCTCTCCATCCTCAGCCTTATTGCAGATGCTTGACAACTATGGCCCACACATGAATGGCATTTTGCAGTGTTCCAAATTCAGAAGGTCATGTTTACTGGCCTAGTTCCTGCTAATGAACAGCAAACCTAAAGGTGTACACTGGCACCAGCAAGGTACATATGGAGATGGTGGGCCTGAGTTGGAGTGAGGTGTTGCTTGTGCACCACATGTATCTTTATTAATACTGTCTGTAGGTTTCAGGCTTGGTCTCAGTAGACCATTACACATTGCAACACATCCCTTTGGGAGACTTGATGTTATGCATATGCTACCTGTAGAGAGCCCTGGATGATGTTTCCTGTGGAACAACTCTTCCAGCTGATTACCCTAACTCATAGGCCATGCTTATTCAAATTTCAGGCGATTGTTGACACAGGTACTGTACAAGCAGTACTTGCTAGACATTCCTGCAAGTCCCTCAGTGTTGCTGCATGTTTCTGGGCAGCCTCTGTGATCAGTATGCAACATGTGTTGTCATCTGTCTTGGATGGGCATCTGTTTATTTTCTACATTAATGTTGTCCCATACTTCATAGTCACATACATGACTGTCTGCACTGTTTACCATGGTATATGCAATGGTGAGGTAAGGCTACTTCTCCCACTCCTGAGTGCTACCTTTCAGATATGGGATCCATTCCATATTTTGTAAGATATGTGCAAGCCACGGCTGCCTCTGTTGCAGGTGAGTGGGGAAATGTCATGGATATACAAGTTGGACAGCAGACCATTACTTGGTATGACATTGAGGCGCTGTACTTGGAAGATGCGTACTCATGAAGAGTGAATGCTGGCAGTACCTCAAAAGCTGCTTCCACAATATGTTATTTGGAGTGTGTGTACACATATGCTTCCAGTGTTTGCTAAGGTATGTATTCACCATATTTGTTGTCCTAACATAGGATTCCATATTACACATTCATTGCTCATGTTAGGATCATATTACAGGTGTAAAAGGTGTAGAATGTGGTATTGTGATATCCCTTGTGTAGATATGTAGCAGTTGCCATTGTAATACTGGTGCATGCACTGTTGTAGCCACTGTATAAGGCTAATGTTTCTGACATGTCCCTACTGTAGGCCATTTGTCCCACCATTATGTTCATTCCTGTCCACACATCTTGCATTGACAGGTTGTTAGGTATACTGCAGGACACTTACATACCCTTCAGATATGCCACCATGGTGAGCAATGTGATGCAGTGCAGTTAACAGCAATAATAAGTGAACATGTACAGCATGCATTATAGGTAGATGTGTTAAATGTGTGCATGGCAAATGCCATGGCCATAACATGGCTGGTGTATTGGCAAACCTGAACAAAACAACTCCATACTCACCAGCTACAGGCCGCTGCCCCAGTTGTATACCAGAGGGACCTACATAGTTCTGTGAGAGATGTGATGTCAGTAGCCATACCTGTGGCATTGGTACAGGGTGGGAGCAGCATTTCAGTACATCAAAAGTACAAACCCACAGTACTAGAGATTATGCACATCTGTTCATTACTACACTGCAGCAACAGACTATGTTATCTGACATATGCATGAAGATACTTTACAGATGAAGATAGATAAGCAACAGTGGTCTACTAATGTGCCCTGGGGCCTAATCTGCATGCTCCTCATCTATTGTGTGCATAGCACCCACCTCCACAATGCTATCTTCAGGTTCCTGGCTTGGCTGGTGGGCGGGTACCCCAAGGCTGGTGAGGAGCTCCTCAGCATGTGTCAGTGGGGGTTTGATGGCCTTACCCCCACCTATGGCTAGCTGGTCCATCCTACCTGCAGCAGCACGTTGATGGGCATGGCAGATGAGATCAGTGCAACGATGTCGCACCTGCTCATAACTGTGGTTATGCAAGCTGACATTGTTGACCCTGTGGACAAGCTCATTCCACAGGGCTGTCATCTCCTGCAGATCATGGGCCATGCATCCAAAGGGGGTTCAGTGATGTAGTACAATGAAGTTTATGGTAGTATCATTCTCCTGAGGAGTATATGCAGGGAGACATTCATGGGACATGGTACCTGGAAAACATAAACAGGAAAAAAGGTCAGAGGACCTCATACTGCAAGGATATAATAGTTGTTAATTGACATCTCTCTCTCCCCCCACCATATCTGCAACAATAATCTGAACACACAAATCAATGGGAATGTTTACACCAAACCGAGTGTTGCGACATATATCTTATTGTTCAACAAATATTGAAATGTGTTTCTATTCATGTTCCATGTTAAAACACTATCATTGGTGGCCTGTTACTATCAATGTAACTTGCATGCCATTGTAATGGCAACAGTGGTTCCATATATGCATGTGCTCTGTTTACTATGCAACTGTTGCAAATCTGGTGTTATGGTTTAATGGGAATATCTATGCATGCTGTTATAACTAATCCTGGATTGTGTTGACTATTACTAACCCACATATGTTCTAAAACTGCAACACAACAGCATGTTTGAGAAGGCCATTCCCAGCGGACCCACCTCTCCCACCTCATCTGGCCATGGCACCAGGCCACATCACGTCTGGGACCCACCCCAAGACCTCCTCATCCACTGGTCCTGTATTACCTTCAGGTGGAACCACCTCAGAGGATGGGGCTCGTCCCCCCCCCCGGGAGCGGGCACAGACAGGATCCTGTCACCTGAAGTCAGGTCCAGGGTCTGGTGCACAGGGCGTTCTGCAGCGAATTTGGAGATCTGCTACATGAGCTTGAGGGCCTGTTGGTGCAAGTAGAGGGTCAGCCTGCCTCTCCTGCTCAGCCCCCAGCACAGCCACCTTCAGGGCTGTGAAGGTGCAGTGGTGACTGCCCATTGGTGGGGACCTCAGTCCCACTGTTTCCATTTGGAGGCTCACGAGCTTCCAATTTTCAAACACCCCTCCCCATGCAAGGTGTTTACCCACCATGTGTCACATATTGCCCCTGTATTCTGTCTTGTCTGTCTTCTCTGTCTTCCTACCCAACCTACCCCCCCAAATATACCTACTATTATTCCCCAATATCCCACTCTCACCTTAACAAAAAAGGGCAATCTGTTCCCAAAAACAATTTCACACCATACATAACTGTCCATTTTGCACCCACTTACAACTGCTTAAAAGTGCCTTAATCACTCTGTATCCAACAGCCCTTGTTCTGGCCAGCAAAAAAAAAATATCAGCCCTTGCAAGTGTCTAACTTAGGACTCTGCACACTATAGCCACAACAATTTACCACTAAGCCATCTGAGCTGCGGTTATGTGCGATGTTTTCTCAAACATATCATGCAGCACAGTCATTCAACAGTGGGGAAAATGTATTTATATATATACACACATATATATATATATATATATATATATATATATGTGTGTGTGTGTGTGTGTGTGTGTTTGTATATATGTAGACACACTTTATATATTATATATATGTGTGTGTGTGTGTGTGTGTGTGTGTGTGTGTGTGTGTGTGTGTGTGTGTGTGTGTGTGTATGTATGTATATATATATATATATATATATATATATATATATATATATATATATATATATATATATATATATATATATATATATATATATATATATATCATCATCCTCTTTCTGCTTTTCCCGTTAGGGGTCACCACAGCGGATCATCTCTTTCCATTTCTTCCTATCCTCTGCATCTTGCTCTGTCACACCAACCGCCTGCATGTCCTCTCTCACCACGTCCATAAACCTTATCTTAGGCCTTCCTCTTTTCCTCTTACCTGGCAGCTCCATCCTTAGCATCTTTTTCCCAATATACCCATCATCCCTCCTCAGCATGTCCAAACCAACGCAATCTCGTCTCTCTTGCTTTGTCTCCAAACTGTCCAACATGAGCTGACCCTCTAATATACTGATTCCTAATCCTATCCAGCCTAGTCACACCGAGTGCAAATCTTAACATCTTTAACTCTGCCACATCCAGCTCTGACTCCTGTCTTTTTGTCAATGCCACTGTCTCCAACCCATATAACATAGCTGGTCTCACTACCCTCTTGTAGACCTTCCCTTTCACTCTTACTGGTCCCAATCTGTCTTAAATCACTCCTGACACTCTTCTCCACCCATTCCACCCTGCCTGTACTCTCTTCTTCACCTCTCTTCCACATTCACCATTACTCTGAACTGTTGATCCCAAGTACTTAAACTCGTTCACCTTTACCAACTCTACTCTCTGCATCCTCACCATTCCTCTACCCTCCCTCTCATTTACACACATATATTCTGTCTTAGCCCTGCTGACCTTCATTCCTCTGCTCTCTAGAGCATATCTCCACCTCTCCAGAGTCTCCTCAACCTGATTCCTACTCTCACTACAGATCACAATGTCATCTGCAAACATCATAGTCCACGGGGCCTCCTGTCTGATCTCATCTGTCAACCTGTCCATCACCACTGCAAATAAGAAAGGACTCAGAGCTGATCCTTGATGTAATCCCACCTCCACCTTAAACGGATCTGTCACTCCCACTGCAGTCCTCACCACTGTCACACTACCCTCATACATATCCTGTACCACTCTTACATACTTCTCTGCCACTCCCGACTTCCTCATACAATACCACAACTCTTCTCTAGGCACCCTGTCATATGCTTTCTCCAAGTCTACAAAGACACAATGCAACTCCTTCTGACCTTCTCTGTATTTCTCCAATAACACTCTCAGAGCAAACATTGCATCTGTAGTGCTCTTTCCTGGCATGAAACCATACTGCTGATCATTAATCATCACCTCCCTTCCTAACCTAGCTTCTACTACTCTTTTCCCATAACTTCAAGCTGTGACTGATCAGTTTTATCCCTCTGTAGTTACTGCAGCTCTATTCTTAAAGATAGGTACCAAACCACTTTTTCTCCACTCCTCAGGCATCCTCTGACTTTCCAAAATTTCATTAAACAATCTAGTTAGAAATTTCACTGCCATTTCTCCTAAGCACCTCCATGCTTCCATTGGTATGTCATCTGGGCCAACAGCCTTTCCATTCTTCATCCTCTTCATAGCTGCCCTTACTTCCTCCTTGCTAATCTGTTTCATTTCCTGATTCACTATCCCCACATCATCCAACCTTCTCTCTCTCTCATTCTCTTCATTCATCAGCCTCTCAAAATACTCTTTCCATCTACTCAACACACTCTCCTCTCTTGTGAGTATCTTTCCCTCACTATCCTTTATCACCCTTACTTGCTGCACATCTTTCCCAGCTCTGTCCCTCTGTCTAGCTAATTGGTACAGTCCTTTTCTCCCTCTTTAGTGTCCAATCTCTCATACAACTCTCCATATGCCTTATCCTTAGCTTTCGCCACCTCTCTCTTTGCCATGCACCTCATCTCCTTATACTCATGTCTACTTTCTTCATCTCTTTGACAATCCCACTTCTTCTTCGCCAGGCTCTTCCTCTGTATACTCTCCTGTACTTCCTCATTCCACCACCAGGTCTCCTTGTCCTCCTTCCTCTGTCCAGATGTCACACCAAGCACCTTTCTAGCAGTCACCCTTACTAGTTCTGCTGTAGTTACCCAGCTATTCGGTAACTCTCCACTGCCTCCCAGTGCCTGTCTTAACTCTTCCCTAAACTCCACTTCACAATCACCCTTTTTTAACTTCCACCATTTAATCCTTGGCAGTGCTTTCACACTCCTCCTCCTCTTCTTGATCACCAACGTCATTCTACAGACCATCATTCTATGCTGCTTAACTACACTTTCCCCTGCCACCACTTTACAGTCTCCAATCTCCTTCAGACTAGCCCTCCTACATAGGATATAATCCACCTGTGTGCATCTTCCTCCACTCTTGTACGTCACCCTATGCTCCTCCCTCTTCTTAAAATACGTATTCACCACAGCCATGTCCATCCTTTTCACAAAATCCACAATCATCTGACCTTCTGCATTCCTCTCCTTAACACCATACCTACCCATCACTTCCTCATCCCCTCTGTTCACTTCACCAACATGCCCATTAAATTCCACTCCAATCACTAGTCTCTCACCCTTGGGTACACTCACCACAACTTCATCCAACTCACTCCAAAATTTCTCTTTCTCATCCATGACACCCAACTTGTGGAGCATATGCACTAACAACATTCATCATTACACCATCAATTTCGAGCTTCATAAACATCACTTTGTCAGACACTCTCTTCACATCTAAAACACTCTTGGCATATTGTTCCTTTAGTATAACCCCTACCCCATTTATCTTGCCATCCACACCATGATACAACAATTTGAACCCGTTTCCTAAACACCTGGCCTTACTTCCCTTCCATCTGGTCTCTTGCACACACAATATATCAACCTTCCTTCTCTCCATCATATCAGCTAGCTCTCTTCCTATACCAGTCATACTGCCAACATTCAAAGTTCCTACCCTCACTGCTACACTCCTAACCTTCCTCCTCTCTTCCTGCCTTCGGACATGCCTTCTCCCTCCTCTTCTCATTCGGACAACAGTAGCCCAATTTCCGCCAGCACCCTGTTGGCTAACAGTACTGGTGGCGGTCGTTGTTAACCCGGGCCTCGACCGATCTGGTATGCAATTATGAAAAGTTCTCTGCATCAGTAGTTTTTGGCAGAAGTTTTACGGAGTGCATTCAGACATCGGATCCACACTCTGAACCTCCTTCCTCCGCAGCTGAATGGTTCTGCCTTGCTACAAAACAGAGCATCACAGTCTAACATTGGGGGGGGGGAATATATATATGGACAAATTGTAGATATGCCTATTGCAAACCTATGAAGTTTGTGCATGATGCATTTCACATTACCATGACTGTTCTGAAGGTGGTTGAGTCTGAAACTCATGTGTCTATCATGACTTCATTACTTCCACCTTCAGCTATGTGCCAGACTAATATACATGTTTGGAGGAACAGAACAAACACTATGATGGCTTAAATCTTGACATTCTGTGCAGAACGCACAGTTGACAGTTATGGTCCACTGCCCACAGGGACAGATGCTATGTCCATAGCAGTTGTTCAGCGGGACATTATTACAGCAAGTCTTGATGGCGCATATAAATTTTTCAACATCATCTATCCCATTATTACAGACCAAGTACTACATTCAATTACATGCTGACATGTTTCACATACCCTTTTTATTATTGTGCTCTCTTCAGTGCACCAGTTGGATGTCTTCCTTGTTTGTTTGTTTTTTTTAGTAGTATTTTTGTTTTTTAGTATTATTTTTGTTTTTGTTCTCTCTCTCTCTCTCTCTCTCTCTCTCTCTCTCTCTCTCCACTACAGGAATCAAGTTGTTTTTTTTAGTAGTATTTTTGTTTTTTTAGTATTATTTTTGATTTTGTTTTTTTTCTCTCCACTACAGGAATCAAGCTGGTTTGAATAGGTTGCAGCATGGCTTTGGTAGGTGATGCTCATAATAAGGTGATGGCCTCTGCACCAGTTGGTGTTCTCCACTTGCTAATTGCATGCAGCCAGGTGTGTAGTACTTCCAATAGCCAATGTCATAGCAACCCACTATTATGCATGACTACATCATGTGGGTATTGTCCCTTTACTTTTTCTGTATGGAAGACATCCTTCCTGTGTGTGGGCAGTGGTGTTACAGACAGTAGGTAGCAATACCTCTTACAACAGGACTTGCGGACACAGGACAATTACATGTTTGTATAAGGTTCCAGACCTAGGGACAGTGTATGAGTATTGCTGTTATATGCATTGAATGCAGCTAGTTTTACATGGTTTATGTGTACATGCTAGTTTTGCATGGAATGCAGTCTGTCTGCATAGCTCTCAACTGTGGCCCTATCCACGTGATGGCCAGAGGATTGGCTGTTATGTTTTGTCTGTTCAACATGCATGTCTTGTCCCTGACATATCAGTGCCATTCTCTCTGTTGATTGCTATCAGTACATGGCAATATCCATTTGTGTTTCTGACTTCATATTCCTGTGTAAGGGTATGTTGAAACCAATCCTGCAACATCAGCAACTTTCACAGTGTATAACAGCAATATTTCAAATATGGCCCTGTGTTTCAGCCTCTGTCCTCCACCTATATACCAGGCTTTGTCCAGATGTCATGCATTAAGACGTTGTTAGGTAATAGCCTATCATTATTTAGTGCTGGCATTCCTGCTATCATTCCAGTAATGTTGTGGATTCACAGGCAAATTGTGGGTTAGGGTCCATATATATGAGGGCTACAGCTGGGCAAAACATGTCTGACCCTGTACAGTTCAGAGGTCAGTGTATGGAGAACACTGTTCTATGCCCTTGTAAGACATTTTATGGGGGAGGGGTATTAAATGTTTTTAACCAAGGCTGTTACAACATGTGAGGGATATCAGTAATAAGAAACATTAAGGAATATGGCTGTACATTTTCATATGTTTCACCATGGGAACAGTAGTGGGCTAGAGCTTACTGTTTTACACACAGTTCTGATTGCCAGTGTGATAGTGACATTTTAAGTTAAGCATTATGTAACAGATACATTTACATTGTGACAACTAATACTTTTTCCCTAGGGGTTGAGTACAGAGTGTAACTGGATGCTGCTGAACTACATCTGTAATTAAGTGTTGATTGATTCTTATCTTCAAGGCAAGTGCGTTTTTTTCTGTTGTACTACTTGAAAGCTTTAGCCTAGACAGCAAAGCCAGTTATCTTTTGCAGATTACTGTATCATATGTTTTGTTTGAGAGTTGCATTAATCATTTATTATGTATTTCAGTCACCTAACTGCTATAAGAAATGGCATAAACAACTGAAATAGTACACAAATAAGCATTTCAATGTATGCAAACTAGTGTGTGGTGTCCTGTCCTTTGCATTGTGTGTGGGTATATGTTTCATGCAATAATTCTCATTTGTAGGAAAGAATCAGTCACTGCCCATTTGAAAAGGTGGCAACTGTAGGAATAATGGCTGTTTGATATGATGTGCACCCTCTATATATACTCTTTTTCTATATATCTATAAGTATTTAAATATTTATATGTCTATGTGTGTGTATATACATATATATATATATATATATATATATATATATATATATATATATATATATATATATCATTCTACTGTTAATACTGAGAACTTAGCAAAGGCCCACACCTTTAGCTTCTGCATACTGAATTTTCTCATTATCTTCTGCCTCTTCACTTTATACTAACAAAAAAAAAAAAAAAAACTTTCCTACCTTTCCTGGAACTAGTGTAGCCCAGATACAGATCTGCTGTATCCAGGACTTTTTGTAAGCTTCTGAGCAGTGCTCTTCAATTTTTTCCCTTAGATCTGCTAGTTCTCTGCTCTCCTGCACTTTTATTAGCTTATTAGTCTAGCACTTTAAACTATCCATAGTGCCAGAAAATCTGATCTTCAAACTTTCCCTTAGAACTAGCTGGTTTCTCAGTAGTAGCAATAAAATCAGAATCCCTGTGACTAGCACTTGCTCTAAAACCTGTTGGAAAGCAATAGGAAGCCTTAAACTGATGCAAGCACTCAACTCTCCTTGTTTATAAGGAGAAATGAATTGTAGGCACTAAACAGCCTATAATTGCAAAGTACCTTGCCAAGGCAAGGGAAAACAGCTTTTGTACTTTACAAAAGAAACACCGAACCAGACATGTCCAATGGTCAGCTTCTGGTGATTTCTCCTGTCCAACTGGTCACTCTGGGCATACTGGGGCAATGCAGCAATTGCCTCATGTACACAGATAACCCTCTCCTCTTACCACACAACAATGCAACCTGCGAGAGATGCACTTACATAGCCAAACTGGAGGCAAAGGTCTCTCCACCCAAGATTGTGCTAGACAGTCAAGAGGAGAAGATTAACACCTGCACTACACCTTAAGCAACAGATAGCCCTTCAAAACTCACACCACCAACATCCACACATAGTAACACTAAACCCACTTATGTGGACGCCCTTAACATTAACCTGCCCAAGCAACAAGGACCGCTGAAGCTGAAACACAAACAAACACTAATCACAACCAAAGTGTCACATAGTTCACAACACCAGTGTGCCACCCAGCAACAGTCCCTAAGGCAGGACAACATACCCAATACTTTAGTCATAGGTGACTCTATAGTCCTGCACACTGATGTCCCTCTGACCAGTCTGAACAAGGAGAAAATTACAATCAGCTGCATGTTAGGTGTCAGGATCCATCACTGCACGCATGCACTCAAATCATTCAACAACAAGTACAAATATGACTCTGTCATTGTCCATGTTGGAGTGAATGACTTGAGATGTACCTCCCTGGACTACATGAAAAGAGACAATGAAGAGGTATCAGATCATGTGGCCCAGGCAGGTATGATCCTAGCCTTGAGTAGCATCCTGCCTTCACCCAGAATGATATCACAGTATAAGGACAAAATGATTGACTTCAACAATTGGCTAGGTTTCTGGTGTCATTCAAAGGGGAACCAGTATCTGTCTGCCTGGGAAGACATGATCGACAAACCACAATGCTTTGCCAGAGATGGTCTGCAACTGTCACCCCTGGCATTCAGGTTACTGGCTAAGGCTCTTGCCACCCCTATAGTGCCTTTTTTGGGCAAGGCCCAATGGACAAAACCACCACCGTAACAGATATAAGCATGGAAAATCTGAAGGTAATGCTACGCAGTGCTAGAAGTCTAAAGCTCAAAATGCACTCTCTCAAGGCACTCCTAAAAATGGAGAACATTGATATCTGCGCAGTAACTGAGACCTGGTTCAAGGCTCCAGAGAGCACCCCTGCAATACCAGGCTACAACCCTTACCACACTTTTCAGCCACCAAACCAGAACCGAAACACTAAAGGTGGATGAGTGTCCATATTCACTAAGGATATTCACACATCCAGGCTAGTTGCCCAACACAATGTATCTGAAATTCTACCGGTGCAACTAACACTAGGTAAGACTGCAATCCAAATTGTAGCTTGCTACAGATCCCCCACCATGGCCCAAGAGTCTCACTACACTTTCTAAACATACTGGAAAATATTAAGATACAATCAAATACGCTAATACTGGGTGATTTCAACTAACCTGCCATCAATTGGAAAAACTACTTGGGTACCAACACCTTTGCCCAATGGTTCTTGGAATTCATAAATTGCAATGCCCTGGATCAACTAATCCATAGTCCCAACAGGGGCTCAAATATCCTAGACCTGGTCATTACCAACATGGGAGATTGATGCTCCACACTAGTTGTCACCCCCTCGTTGGTCAGGTCTGACTATAAGCTAATCACCCTTGATGTCCACATCCCACCCCCAACCCAAGTAGGGAAACCTCCATAAAAAAACTTCTCCAAAGCTAACTTCATGCTACTTAAGTCAGAAGTGACAAACTTCATGACATCTGTGCAGACAGGAACTGAAAGTTCGACTATTGAATCCTACACTAAGCCACTGTAAGAGCACATCCACTCATGCATGAATCGTGCCATTCCAAATAGAACCAAGATGCCCTTCTCCAAAAAAGGAAGCCAATCTGGTGATCCCCTTCATTAAACAAACTATACAACAGAAGGAATAAACTGTTGCAGAAAAGAGGAAAATCCCAGGATGCAAAATACTCCATTACCAGCATCAGTAAGAAGCTGAGATCCCTCAAAAAATCCTCCAAAGCTAGTTATGAAAATAAAATTACCAAAGATTCCAAGGACAACCACAAGGCATTTTATAGTTATGTCAAGAATTTAAATGGGAATGCTCAGATCTGCTGTGAGCTACAACAGAATGGCATTAAATATACTGACTCATGGATATTGCCATTATTCTGGCAGATCGATTCAGTGCCAACTTCACCCCCTCTCACCCCTAAAGGGCCCTTCTTATTACCAAAAGATTGCCAAATTCTGGTAATCACAGCCACAAGGTAAAAAACGCACTCTCCAAAGCTCAGAATACAGCATCCATGGGACCAGGCGACATCCTGGGCAGTGTAATACATGAACTACAAACTGAACTGGCACCTCACCTAAATGTCATGTTTAATCATAGCTTCACCTCAGGCTTCATGCCCAATGAGTGGCGCACAGCTACAGTTATCCCACTTCACAAGGGGGGATCCAACTTGGATCCTGGGAACTATTGTCCCATCAGTCTGATGAGCCTGATCTGCAAAGCCATGGGACACATTATCATGGAATATATAAACAAAGACATTGGCAACCTTTAAATACTGGACCCCACCCAGTTTGGTTTTGTAAAGGGCCAATCTTGTCTCCTGAACCTGCTTGACTTCTTCGAATCAGTCTTCAGAGCCATGGACGAGGGCAAGATAGTCCACACAGCCTATCTGGACCTCGCCAAGTCCTTCAACACTATCTCCCAGTCTGGAATCATAGATAAACTTAATAAGCTGGGCATTAATCATTGCATCACTCGATGGGTTGCCAACTGGCTTACTAACAGAACCCACACTGTAAAAGTAGCCAACTCAAACTCCAGCTCCAGACAAGTGACAAGTGGAGTACTTCAGGGTTCAGTCCTGGGACTGCTCTTGTTTGGAATCTACTTCTCTGAAGTACAGGCCAGCACTAAGGGACTCTGGCTAACAAAGTTCACAGATTACTGCAAACTGGGAGCCATTAGTAAATCCCCAAATGATGTGGATATTCTACAAAAGGGCCTTACAGAAAAAGATGCTTGGTGCCAGAGCCATGGGCTCAAACTCAATGCCAAGAAATGTATAGTTATCGCATTTGGGAAAAAACATGTACTCATGAATTACCACATAAGTGACAGTGCACTAAACACTGAAAGTGTGATAAGGGACTTAGGGACACAGGTGGACAGTGTTCTCACCTTCGGTAGCCACATCGCCACAACAGTCAGGAAATCCTTCTATGTGGCACACCTCATCACTAAGGGCTTTTCATCCTGAAAAAAGGAGGTCATTGTTCTACTATACTCATCCCTCATTAAACCCATTATAGAGTACCATGCCTCATTTGGTATGTACCTCACAAAACATCTGCAACAACTGGAAAGGCCACAGAAATACCTCAGCAAAAGAATCACAAGCCTAAAGCAGATGCCCTATGATGACCATCTAAAAAAACTCCAGCCATAGTCTGTCACATATCGCCTACTCAGAGGAGATCTCTGCTTAACAAACAAGGCCATATCAAACCCAGAGCTGTTGGACATGCTACACTTAAAGAAATCTAGTCCCTCAGAGTGTTATGCTCCAGGGATCTAAACCTGGTCATCACAATCTACAAAACATGCTGGAAGGATATGTTCCTGACCTAGAGACTCCCCATACTCTAGAATAGACTTCCCATAGATGTCAAGCTGAGCGCCACTTTGGCCCTCTTCAAAAGGAACCTTGTCGATTGGATGGGAGATAGGAAATACACCCTGGGGATCACATCTGTCACCCTGTTAGTCAGGGGACCAGGGAAGTAAATATTTTGGGAAGAAATAGCCAGGGAATTGTTATGGCTAGGCTTGTATAGGCCCTAGGGTCGATATCCTAGTACCAACCTATGAACCTTTGAACATATATATGTATATATATATATGTATATATATATATATATATATATATATATATATATATATATATATATGTATAAATGTATATATGAGTGTGTGTATATGTATCATTGGAATGTTTAGTGCTTCCACATTGTACATTCCCTGTGGTAGACTCTCTATTCTGCATGATATGTTAGAGAAATCATCCTGGCGTCTTACAGCTGAGATGGCTTACTGTTAACTTGTTGTGGCAATGTTGTATGGGGTCCAGAGTTCAACACTTGCAACTGCTAGTTATTGTGTTACAAGGTGGATCACTTCAGCTTTAGAGGAAAGGATAATGGTAATAATTACAAGAAATCTCTATTTTGGGCCCCTTCACCCCCAGTAACAGTGTCTTTTGTCAGATGATTTGCAGTGAGAGGTTCAGAGTGTGGATCAAATGTATATATATATATATATATATATATATATATATATATATATATATATATATATATATATATATATATATATATATATATATATATATATATATATATATATATATATATATATATATATATATATATATATATATATATATATATATATATGTATGTATACATATATATATGTATGTCTACACACACACACACACACACACACACACACACACACACACACACACACACACACACACACACACACACACACACACACACACACACACACACACACACACATATATATGTTGAATGACTGTGCTGCATGATATATTTGAGAAAACATTACACTTATGTACAGCTCAAATGGCTTTGTGGTAAATCGCTGTGGCTATGGTGTGCAGGGTCCTGGGTTCAAGTTGGAAGGGCTGACTAGTTTGCTGCTTGGCAGAACAAGGGTGTTGGATGCAGAGTGATTGAGGCAGTTGTAAGCAGGTTTGCCCATCAGTAAGCAATGCTACCTTCCAGTTAAGTAAGCTTACAGACAGCCTGATAGTGCTTAATCTCTGTACCCATTGCTTGCTACCATGCAAACAGGCTTAAACCCACTTACTACTGCTTAAAAGTGCTTACCGCTGCACTAATTTCTTGAAAAGAAAAAAGGGGTGATAGGAAAGTGGTGAAAAAGGGGGCACACAGAGGGAAAAACAATAGCTAGGGATGTGCAGGATGGATGTATGGAAGGTCCATAGCTGTCCATTTCTTCTACAGTAACAGCTGTGCATATATACTGAATTTGGAGGTACATTTGGACACTCAAACCCCTGAGAGAGTGGTGAAGACAACAATAATGTGCTGTGAAACCAATTAGACCAGATTACATGTGTCCAGTTGACACGTGTGCAAAATGGACAGCTATGTATAAGGCGGAATTTTTTTTTTTTGGGAACAGATTGCCTTTTTTTTTTAAGGTGAGAGTGTGATGTTGGGAAGGATAGTAGGTATATTTGGGGATGTAGGTTGGGTAGGAAGACAGACAAGACAGCATACAGAGGTGGTATATGACAAGTGGGGGGTAAACACCTTGGATGGGGAGGGGTGTTTGGAAATTAGAAGCCCATGAGCCCCAAATGGAAACAGTGGGGCTGAGATCCATACCCATGGGCAATCACTACTGCACCTTCACGGCCCCGAAGGTGGCTGTGCTGGGAATTGAGCAGGAGGGGCAGGCTGACTGTCTAAATGCACTACACAGCCCTCAAGCTGGCATAGCAGATATCTTCGCTATGCACCAATCCCCGGACCTGACTTCAGGTGACAGGATCCTGTCCACACCTAATCCTGGGGGGGACAAGCCACATCTCCTGAGGAGGTTCCACCCAAAGGTGGTGCAGGACCAGCAGATGAGGAGATCTTGGGGTGGGTCCCAGATATGCTTGGGCCTAGTGCCACGGCCAAATGAGGTGGGAGAGGTGGGACCACTGGGACCGGCCTTCCGAAATGTGCTATGGTGTTGCAGTAATAGTCAACACAATCCAGGATTAGTTATAACAGTATTCATAGATATTCCCATTAACCCAAAACACCACAGATTTGGAACAGTTGCATAATAAACAGAACAAAAGCATATATGGAACCACAGTGGCCATTGCAATGGCATGCAGGTTACATTGATAGCAACAGGCCACCAATGATAGTATATCAACATGGAACTTTAATAGAAACACATTTTAATATTTATTGAACAATAGGACATATGTCCCAACAGTAGGTTTGGTGTAAACTTACCCATTGATTTGAGTATTTAGATTATTATTGCAGATATGGTGGAGGGGGGAAGACAGATGTCAATTAACAACTTATATATCCTTGTAGTACTCACAACTTTAATGATCATTGCTCTAATCATTAAGGTGTAGGTATTATTAAAATACCCTATGGCCTTGGTTTGGGCAGTGGTATGTTTGTACACAGTGTATACTTCAACTGTCTTATAGCTAAATTCTACATCTCTTACCTGCTAGACCTGTGGAGGGAATGTTTGTTAACGCTACCTGACTGTTTCGGCACATATTCCCAGATTCCAAGTTAATATTATGCACATACCTTTCAATCTCTTAATGGACACACTCTGGACAAAGCTTGACAACATGGGGGTATAAATAGGGACGTATTTTGAATATTGCTCTCATAAACTTGGAGAGTTGCTAGAGTAACAGGATTTGTTTTAATATATATTTTCTGAAGGTTTTGAAGTCTGAAAATCAAATGTATGCCATTTTTTAGTGACTACAATTCTGAGATCATCCCACTGGTTTTCCAGGGGGACAGAGGAATAGGCAGAAAATATGAGCCAATTATCGGGACATTCTGAAAAAAATCTGTACAGTTGAGAGGTATGATTATGTATACAGCTCACTACCACTCCCAGGATTCAAACCATGGCTGTGTCTGCTAAAATTACAATTTAAGTTTAAGCAAAGTGTACTATTTTGATATCACTGTTTATTTCTTCTGTGTTTTCTGTCTAAGTCTCTCTTGGCTGTACAATCTGACCTTGTAATTACAACAGTCTTAACAGACATTCCTAGACATATTTTTATGTAGCACAGTGTGAGAAACAGTTCTTGACACAACAGTACTATTCTGATATCAGATGTTACTGAATGCTACATGTCAGGCTATACTATACTAGAGTAAACACTACCAGTCCAGGATTTAAATCTTTATTGGCGGGCACAGTTTTCTTATCTGACAGACCTGTGGAGGGAATATTTTTTAGCACTACCTGACTGCTTCCACACATATTCCCAGATTCCGAGTTAATATTATGCACATACCTCTCAATCTCTTAATGCACACACTCTGGACAAAGCTTGATAACACGGGGTACAAATAGGGACACATTTTGAATACTGATCTCATAAACATGGAGCATTGCTAGAGTGACAGGATTTGTTTTAATATATATTTTCTGAAGTTTTTGAGGTCTGAAAATCAAATGTTATGTCATTATTTAGTGACTACAATTCTGAGATAATCCCACTGATTTGCCAGGGGTACAAAGAAACAGGCAGAACATATGAGCCAATTATCTGGACATTCTGAAATAATATGTCCAGTTAGAGGTATGATTATGTATACAGCTTGCTACCACTCCCAGGATTTGAACCATGGCTGTGTCTGCTAAAAATACAACAATTTTATGTTTCAGCAGAGTGTGCTATTTGGATATTGCTGTCTATATCTTCAGTGTTTTCTGTCTAAGTCTCTCTTGGTTGTACAATTTGATCTTGTACTTACAACAGTCTTATACTGACATTCCTAGACATTTTTTTATGTAGCACAGTGTGGGTAACAGTGGTTAACACAACATTACTGTTCAGAGAATGCAACAATAAATGCCATACAATACCAGAGTAAACACAACCAGTCCATGATTTAGAGCTTTATTGCCAGGCAGTTACAGTTTTATTTAAATATGTCCTATATGGGACTATTACTGTCATATTGTCTGGTTTATTCAGTACAACCCATACACAGTTTTTATACTGCCAGGTGACTTTCTACTACTTTATATATATTTGGTATGACTACTACAAGCAGGATTGTTACTCATCAGCCTCACAACACAGCCTTTGCAGCCTACTTGCATGGGCTTCCTGATTCACAGCCCCCTCAACTGCAGCTGTAAGGGAAATAGAGAAATATATAGGCATACATATCCATTATATACACCGGCAGGACATTCGTAAACATTTATTGGTATGAGTATTTACATACTGCTGGGACATTACCCCTCTACCTTGCTTCTTGGACCCACTCATCCAAGAGCTCCCTCTTTCTCTGCTTCAAGTCAGCATAGTGGTGCTGGACCTGCTCACAAGTCTGAGGGATACCAGTGCACTGGTGAGATCATGGTTGAGATGGTCGCAGGCTTCCATTTTATATTGGGAGCCTTGGTACTGGCCCTGCAGCAGTCTCTCATTATGGTTTTGTACCAGGAGTCCTACCATGACCTTGTACTCCTGTATGCCCCAGCACTGTGCACGGAAGTGCTTGCCGTCACCAACTACTGCCATACTGCCTACAGTGGGAAGATGCAACCAGTTATGAGCTGTATTCCCACCTGTGGGGTTTAAATACAACCAATTTCCTACCCTTTGCTGTGACTGGATGGTTTTGAATATGCTGAGCTAAGCTGAACTACGGGCAAACCTGCTTAGCTAAGCTTGGCAGTGCTTAAAGGGACAGGTTCAGCACTGCTTACCAATGGGCAAATCCACTTAGCTAGGCTACTCATTGCTTAGCAGTCATATTTACACAATACTTACACCAGGTAAGCAGAGCTGTGCAATGCTTAGCATTGCTCATTTTTCATTTTATAGACTATCTGCTGTATGGCATTGCGTCATCTTTCATTACATATTATAAATTTGTTTCCTGTACCTGACATCCCCCAATGTGCTTTCATGACATTTATTCATGTCTGCATAGGGCACTTGTGTTTATATGTGGGTTTCACAACTTTATTAAACTGAAACCTCACATCAAATATATATTCTTTAGTAGCTAATTATAAAAATAAATGTTTATGTACTGCTTTCACTTGAAAAATGGAAATTGGTTATAGTGGGGATCAAACCAGGAATGGCTGTTTATAAAGCATACACTCTAACCAATACACTATTAAAGTACTGCTTATGCTGAATGTCTCTTGCTATTTAACTTGTTGTGCTGTTTAAGCTAGACTAAGCGTAGCTAAGCAATATGCACAACTGGGCAGCTACACTTAAACTTTATCACATTTATAAAAAAAACAAATATTTGTTGTGTTATTTTATTTGTACCCATAAGAATATCCCTGTTAATGCTGAACCTGTTATTCTATCAACTTTCTGCTTTGTAGGACAATTGTCATAGGTTCATAGGTTCATAGGTTGGTACTAGGCTATCGGCCGTAGAGCCTATAGAAGCCTAGCCATAACAACTCCCTGGATATTTCTTCCCACAGTATTTACTTCTCTGGACCCCTGTCTTACAGGGCAACTGACATGATCCCCGGGGTGAATTTCCTATTCCCATCCAATCATCAAGGTTCCTTTTGAAGAGGGCCAAGGAGGTGCTCTGCTTGACATGTATGGGCAGTCTATCCCAGAGTATGGGGAGTCTCTGGGTCAGGAAACTATCCCTCCAGCATGTTTTGTTCATTGTGATGACAAGGTTTAGATCCCTGGAGTGAGTGGCTCTGAGGGATTGGTATTTCTTTAAGTGGAGCATGTCCAACAGCTCAGGGTTTGACATGATCTTGTATGTTAAGCAGAGATCACCTCTGAATAGACGATATGCCACAGAGTATAGCTGGAGTTTTATTAGACGGTCAGCATATGGCATCTGCTTTAGGCTGTGATTCTTTTAGTGAGGTATTTCTGTGGCCTTTCCAGCTGTTGCAGATGTCTTGTGAGGTACATACCAAATGGAGCATTATACTCTATAATGGGTCTAATAAGGCATGAGTACAGTGGGACAATGACCTCCTTTTTTCTGGCTGAAAAGCCCTTAGTGATGAGGTCTGCCACATAGAAGGATTTCCTGACTGTTGTGGCGATGTGGTTATCGAAATGGAGACCACTGTCCACCTGTGTCCCTAAGTCTCTCATCACACTTTTGATGTTTAGTGTACTGACACCTATGTGTTAATTCATGGGTACATGTTTTTTTCCAAAGGGGATAACTATACATTTCTTGGCATTAAGCTTGAGCCCATGGCTCTGGCACCAGGTATCTGTTTCTGTAAGGCCCTTTTGTAGAATATCCACATCATTTGGGGATTCAATATTGGCTCCCAGTTTGCAGTCATCTGTGAACTTTGTTAGCCAGAGTCCCTTAGTGTTGTCCTGTACTTCAGAGAAGTAGATGCCAAACAAGAGGGGACCCAGGACTGAACCCTGACGTACTCCACTTGTCACTTGTCTGGAGCAGGATTTGGAGTCGGCTACTTTTACTGTCTGAGTTCTGTCAGTAAGCCAGTTGGCAACCCATCGAGTGACGTAGGGATTTATGCCCAGTTTAGTAAGTTTATCTATGATTCCAGAGTGGGGGATGGTGTTGAAGGCCTTGGCAAGGTCCAGATAGGCTATGTGGACTGCCTTACCCTCGTACATAGCTCTGGAGACTGATTCAAAGAAGTCAATCAGGTTCAGGAGACAAGATCGGCCCTTTACAAACCCAAATTGGGTGGGTTCCAGTGTTTGAAGGTTGCCAATGTCTTTGTTTATAAGTTCCATGATAATGTGTTCCATGCCCTTGCAGATCAGGCTTGTCATACTGATGGGAAGTTAGTTCCCGGGATCCAAGGTGGATCCCCCCTTGTGGATTGGGATAATTGCAACTGTGTGCCACTCAGTGGGCATGAAGCCTGACGTGAGGCTATGATTAAACATGACACTTAGGTGAGGTTCCAGTTCATTTTGTAGTTCATGTAGTACACAGCCTGGGATGTCATCTGGTCCTATGGATGCTGTATTCTTAGCTTTGGAGAGTGCGGTTTCTACCTGTGTGGCCGTAATTACCAGAATTTGGCAATCTTTTGGTATTGAGATGGGCCCTTTAGTGGGTGAGAGAGGGGGGTGAAGTTGGCACTAAATCGATCTGCCAGGATATTGGCAATATCCTTGGGATCAGTATATTTAATGCCATTCTGTTGAAGCTCAGAGCAGATCTGAGCATTGCCATTTAGATTCTTGACATAACTATAGAATGCCTTGTGGTTGTCTTTGGAATCTTTGCAATTTTATTTTCATAACTAGCTTTTGAGGATTTTATGAGGCTCTCAGCTTCTTACTGAGGCTGGTGAGGGAGTTTTTTGCATCCTGGGATTTTCCTCCTTTCTGCAACAGTTTCTTCCTTCTGTTGTATAGTTTGTTTATAGCAGGGGACCACCAGATTGGCTTCTTTTTTTTTGGAGGAGAGCATCTTGGTTCTATTTGGGATGGCACAATTAATGCATGAGTGGATGTGCTCGTACAGTGCCTTAGAGTAGGATTCTGCAGTCGAACTTTCAGATCCCATCTGCATGGGTGTCATGAAGTTTGTCACTTCTGACTTCAGTAGCATGAAGTTGGCTTTGGAGAAGTTTTTTAAGGAGGCTTCCTTACTGGGGTGGTGGGGATGGGATGTGGATGTCAAGGGTGATTTGCTTATGGTCAGACCTGACCAATGAGGGGGTGACCACTGGTGTGGAGCATCTATCTCCCATGTTGGTAATGACCAAGTCTGGGATATTGGAGCCTCTGGTGGGACAATGGATTAGTTGATCCAGGGCTTTGAAATTTATGAATTCCAAGAACCATTGAGAAAAGGAGTTGGTACCCAAGTAGTTTTCCCAATTAATGGCAGGGTAGTTGAAATCACCCAGTATTAGGGTGTTTGGTTGTATCTTAACATTTTCCAGTATGTTTAGAAAGGTGTAGTGAGAATCTTGGGGCATGGTGGGGGATCTGTAGCAAGCTACAATTTGGATTGCAGTCTTACCAAGTGTTAGTTGCACCTGGAGAATTTCAGATGCATTGTGTTGGGCAACTAACCTGGAGGTGTAAATATCTTGGTGAATATGGACACTCCTCCACCTTTAGTGTTTCAGTCTTGGTTTTGTGGCCGAAAAGTGTGGCAAGAGTTGTAGCCTAGTATTGCAGGGGTGCTCTCTGGAGCCTTGAACCAAGTCTCAGTTACTGCACAGATATTGATGTTCTCCATTTTTAGGAGTGCCTCGAGAGAGTGCATTTTGAAATTTAGACTTCTAGCATTGAGTAGCATTACCTTCAGATTTTGCATGCTTGTATCTGTTACAGTGGTGGTTTTATCCCTTGAACCTTTCCTAAAAAAGGCACTATAGGGGTGGCAAGAGCTTTAGCCAGTAACCTGAATCCCAGGGTTGACAGGTGAAGACCATCTCTGGCAAAGCATCGTGGTTTGTCAATCATGTCTTCCCAGGCAGACAGTTACTGGATCCCCTTTGAATGACACCAGAAGCTTAGCCAATTGTTGAAGTCAATCATTTTGTCCTTATGCTGTGGTATCATTCTGGGCGAAGGCAGGATGCTACTCAGTATTATAGGTTCATAGGTTCATAGGTTCATACTAGGCTATCTGCCCTAGGGCATTTATAAGCCTAGCCAGAGTGTGTTTGGCTTTCGCCACCCATTTTAAATTAATTTTGCTATGCCTTTTTTTGAGGTTAGTATACTGTGCCTCTGTCTAACAGTGACACAGAAGTGATAGCCGGGGTAAACCTATGATCTCCCATCCACTCATCAAGATTCCTCTTGAAGAGAGTCAATGTGGGACTCTGCCTAACCTGGACTGGGATTTTATTCCAGAGTGAAGGGAGCCTCTGGGTTATGAATCTGTCCCTCCAGCATGTCCTATTTATTTCAGTGCTGAGGTTCAAGTCTCGAGCGTAGCTCGATGGGATTTGGATTTTCTGAGGTGCAGCATGTCCATTAATTCCGGGTTGGACATGGCTTTATACGTCAGGCACAGATCGCCTCTGAGCAGGTGGTATGCCACTGAGTAGAGCTGGAGTTTCTTTAACCGGGCAGCATATGGCATCTGTTTGAGCCCTTTGATCCTCTTGGTGAGGTACTTTTGGGGTCTTTCCAGTTGCTGCAGGTGTCTGGTAAGGTACATCCCAAAAGGGGCATTGTACTCAATTATGGGACTGATGAGGGATGAGTAAAGAGGTACGATGACCTCCCCTGATCTAGATGTGAATCCCTTACAACTAGGTGGGCTATATAAAATGTTTTTCTAACCACTTTAGCCACGTGGTTGTCAAATGAGAGATTGCTATCAACTTGGGTCCCCAGGTCCCTAATGACTTCTTCTGTACTTAATGGATTACCACCTATGTGGTAATTTGTGGGCACTTTGTTTTTGCCAAACGGGATGACTATACACTTTTTGGCGTTTAGCTTGAGGCCATGGCTCTGGCACCAGTTGTCTGTTTCTATGAGGCCCTTTTGGAGGATGCTTGTGTTGGCTGGAGAGTTGATTATGGCACCCAGTTTGCAGTCATCTGCAAACTTGGTCAGCCACAGTCCTTCTGTGTTGGCCTGTACCGCCGAGAAATATATACCGAACAAGAGAGGTCCCAGGACTGAGCCTTGTGGGACACCACTTGTAACTGGTTTGGAGTCTGACATGGCTCCAGCAATTCTAACCATGTGGGTTCTGTCCTTGAGCCAGTTTGCAACCCATCTAGTGACATAGGGGTTTATATTTAAGCTGGTGAGCTTATCTATAATGCCCGAGTGGGGTATTGTATCGAAGGCTTTTGTGAGGTCCAGGTAGGCTGTGTGGACCACCTTCCCTCGTCAATGGCCTTGGTGACTGTTTCAAAGAAATCAACCAGGTTTAAGAGGCAGGATCTGCCCTTAACAAAGCCAAACTGGGTAGGATCCAGTGTCTGTAGGTCCCCAATATCTTTATTTATGAGGTCCATGATGATCCTTTCCATAGCTTTGCAGACCAAGCTAGTCAGGCTTATGGGGCAATAGTTTCCAGGATCCGTTGAGGCACCACCTTTGTGGAGAGGGATCACTGTTGCTGTATGCCACTCTTTGGGTACATATCCTGTAGTAAGGCTAAGATTGAACAGTAGTTTTATGTTTGGGTTTAGCTCTTCTTGGAGTTCATGTAGGACAAAGCCCGGGACACCATCTGGTCCCATTGATGCTGTGTTTTTTGCTTTGGAGAGGGCGGCTCTTACCTGAGCATCTGAGATGTCAGGGGGCAGCACTCTGTTGGGATAGATATTTGTCCTTTTGGTGGGGAGAGGGGGGAGAAGTTTGCACTGAACCTGTCAGCTAGGATGTTGGCAATGTCTGTGGGCTCGGTGTATTTTTTGTCATTTTGGACTAATTCTGAGCATATCTGGGAATTCCCACCCAGGTTCCTAACATAACTAAAGAAAGCCTTGTGATTATCCTTAGTGTCCTGTGCAATTTTTCTCTCGAAGCTGGCCTTAGATGATTTTATGAGTGTCCGTAGCTTTTTGCTAATACTGATCAGAGATGCCTTCCCTTTTCGGGATTTTGCTCTATCATGTAGTAGCTTCCTCCTTCTATTGTATAGTTTGTTTATGGCTGGGTCCACCAGACAGGACGTCTGCCTTTGGAGGATTGGGTCTTGGTTTTATTTGGGATTGCATGATCCATGCATTCCTGAAGGTGTTCATAGAATGCGTTTATAAAGGATTCTGCGGTCTGGGCCGTATTTTCCACAGGCCTGGGGGCTTTGAAGGATTTCGCCTCGGTTTTGAGGCGTGTGAAATTTGCTTTAGAGAAGTTTTTCACTGTGGTTTTCTGGGCAGGGGGTGGGGTCGGGATGTGAATATCCAGTGAGATTAGTTTATGGTATGATCTTACCAGAGAGGGATACACTTCTGGTCTGGAGCATAGTGTCCCCATGTTGGTGATGATCAGGTCCAGTATGTTTTCCCCTCTTGTGGGAGTGGTAACAAGTTGTTCCATAGCATTTGAGTTTATAAATTCTAGGAACCTTTGGGCTAGGGTGTTGGAGCTAGAGTAATGCTCCCAGTCTATGTTTGGGTAGTTGAAGTTGCCCAATATAATGGTGTTTGGAGAGACCTTTATATTTTCCAGTATTCTCAGGAATGCCAAGTGGGGTTCCTGTGTTTGGGAGGATGGTCTGTAGCAGGCTATAAACTGGAAGGCAGTTTTACCCACAGTTAGTTGCACATGGATAGTCTCTGATGCTTTGTGCTGTGCCACCAACCTGGAGGTGTGGGTATCTTTGAAGAATATTGATACTCCCCCTCCTTTTGTGGTTCGGTCCAAGTTTTGGGGCCGAAAAGCATGGTATGAGGTATAACCTGGTAGTGCTGGGGTGCTCTCGGGAGCCTTGAACCAGGTTTCTGTTACTGCACAGATATCGATGTTCTCCATGCTAAGGAGAGTTTCGAGTGCGTGCATCTTGAGGTTTAGACTTCTGGCGTTGAGTAGCATTACTCTTAGTTTCTTATCCCTTGTGATACCTATGGAGGTGGGTTTGTCTTTTGAGCCTTGCCTAAAAAGGCACTATGGGGGAAGCAAGAGCCTTTGCCAATATCCGAAAGCCCAGGGTGACAGGTGCAAGCCGTCCCTAGAAGCATCGTGGCTTGTCAAGCATGTCATCCCAGGCTGACAGGCATTGGATCCCCTTTGAATGACACCAACACTTAAGCCAATTGTTGAAATTGATCATCTTGTCTTCATATTGTGGCATCATTCTTGGTGAGGGTAAGATGCTACTGAAGGTCAGGGTCATACCGGCCTGGGCTACATGCTCAGAGAGCTCCTCTATGTCTCTTTTCATGTAGCCCAGGGAGGTACGTCTCAGGTCATTCACACCAGCATGGACAATGACTGAGTCATATTTGTACTTGCCTTGGAGTGACCTGAGTGCTTGTGTTATGTGGCGGATCCTAGCGCCCGACAGGCAGCTCACCGTGACCTTCTCCTTGTTCAGCCTGGTGAGCGGGACGTCAGTGTGCATGACAATAGAGTCACCTATTACAAGTGTATCAGGTGTGTTGTTTAGCCTTAAGGGCTGTGACTGTTAGGCACACTGGCTTTGTGAGCTATGTGTTGCACGTGTTTTGTTTTGGGGTAGCGGTTGCTTGGGTGTCTGCTTTGGAGGTCTCTGCTGCTTAGGCAGATTTTTATTTAGAGCCTCCGAGTACGTTTTTGTGTGTTTATGTGTTTGGATTGTTGTCGTGGTAGGTCTATGTGAGACTGGAATTGTAGTGAGTGTGGTTTCCTTCTCCTCCTGACTGGTTACGCCAGTACTGAGTTAAGAGAGCTTAGCCTCCAGTTTGGCTATATGGTTGCATCCCTCACATGTGTTGGAATTTGTTGGGAGGAGGAGAGGGTTGTCTGTGTACATGAGGCAGTTGTAACATTGCCTCAAGATTCCCAGATTCACCAGCTGGACCGGAGAGGAGATTGACAACTGACCTTTGGACATGCTAGAATAGTATTGAATTCCTTTATAATTGAAAAAGGGCCAATGGGGAACAAGGTACTCAAGGGAGTTTGTGAGGGTGTAGTGCTCTTAATTTTTAGAGCTGACTTATATAATTTCTTTAGTGAGCAAGTGCCAGGTAACTTAAATGCAATGTGTTACAGGTAACTTAAATGCAAAACGACAAACAGTAACTTTTTTTCAGGTGAAACAAGGAAATAAGTACAGTAAGCAATGCAGATATCACTAGGGATCCACAGAAGTGCTAAACGCCACGTTTTAGGTGGAATTAGCGTTTCAGGGAAATAAACAAACAACAAGCATACAAATAAAGCTAGATTCAGCAGGCCTGGATCTAGTCTATGCTACAGCAAACAAGGTGTACCAATTTCAGTAAGAAACAGTTAGAATATGCAGGCACTATAAGCCTCTAACCAGAAATTCCCTGCTCAGAAGGGCAGAGTCCAGCCTCTCCTCCCACAAGAGTGCAGACCGCAATCCTTCTTAACGTAAAATAACTGGCCTGAAGCCCAAGTGCTTAAACCAGAACTAATACACTTTAGTATTAGGGTCATACCTGCCTGGGCCACATGATCCGAGAGCTCTTCCATGTCTCTTTTCATGTAGTCCAGGGAGGTACGTCTCAAGTCATTCATTCCAGCATGGACAATGACAGATTCATATTTGTACTTGTTGTGGAATGACTTGAGTGCATGCGTTATGTGGTGGATCCTGGCACCCGACAGGCAACTGACTGTAATTTTCTCCTTGTTCAGCCTGGTGAGTGGGACATCAATGTGCCTGACTATAGAGTCACCTATGACTAAACTGTTGGGTACATTGTCTTGCCTGTTGTTGGGTGGCACACTGGTGTTGTGAGCTATGTGTCACTTTGGTTGTGACTGGTGTTTGTTTGCATTTCAGCTTCATAGGTCCTTATTGCTTGGGCAGGTTAATGTTAAGGGCCTCCGCATATGTGGGTTTAGTGTTGCTATGTGTGGGTGTTGATGGTGTGAGTTTTGAATGGCTATGAGTTGCTTGAGGTGTAGTGCAGGTGATAACCTTCTCCTCTTGACTGTCTAACACAATCTTGGCCGGAGAGAGCTTTGCTTCCAGTTTGGCTATGTAAGTGCATATCTCGCAGGTTGTACTGTTGGGTGGTAGGAGGAGATGGTTGTCTGTTTACATGAGGCAGTTGCCGCATTTCCCCAGTATGCCCAGATTCACCAGGTGGACAAGAGAAATCACCAGAAGCTGACCCTTTGACATGCCTGTTTAGGTGCTTTTTTTGTAAAGTATAAGAGCTGTTTTCCCTTACCTTTGCAAGGTACTTTGCAATTATAGGATGTTTAGTGCCTACGATTAATTTCTACTTACTGACAAGGATAGTCGAGTGCTTGTATCAGTTTCAGGCTTCCTAGTGCTTTCCAGCAGGTTCTAGAGCAAGTGCTAGTCACAGTTTTCAGATTTTAGTGCTAATACTGAGAAACCAGCTAGTTCTAAGGGAAGATTTAAAGAGCAGACTTTCTGGCACCTGGAATAGCTTAACTGTAGCCTCGCAGTGCTGCATGTTGCGAAAAATGTGCAAACACAAGCGTTTTTAAGCCAGAAAGTTGAAAGTAATAGAAATCAGCCCAAAAAGGCTAATAAAATTACAATTTCAGAGCTGGAAACCACTCCTCTAGTGCTGGATAGGCAGTACAATGCTCACCACTCCCATTGGTAAGCAGTAGGTCTTCCCTCTATCACAGCAAGGTCTGGATATCTCTGAACACAGAAAAATAAAGTCCTGAGACAAGCAAAGCCTCAGATCTGGACTGGCTAGGAAAGGTGGGAAACGAGCAAACAAGATAGTATTTTTATTTTTTTAAAACAGGCTAAACAATGCAATAATACAGTAAATAAACACAGAAAAGGCTTACACAGTTGAGTGTGTAGTCCTAAGCATTAAATGCAATTAAAACTCTACAAAATTAGCAATTTAAAACTTTTTAAATGAAGCAAGGCAAGTGCACAACTGAAAAACGATTTAAGAGGCAGTAATACAGCAGAATAAGTAGCTAGTCTATATATACAGAAAAGCAGCTAAAACACACAAACTATTCAGATGCAGTGCAACCTAGAGCACTTGAGTTGTAGCAATATTAAGGCAAATACGGTTATAATAAATGCTCTAAAATATACTCTATATTTCCAAAATGTTTGAAAAGCACAGTCATAACACAAGGAGATTCAGGCAACTTTTTTTTTTTTTTGAAAGGTAGAAAGGAGGAACAGAAGACCTTCTCAGATGTTCTCTCTGTATTAGGTAGAATGAGCTAATGATACTAGACTGGCAGGAGTGTCCCAGATTAAATTTAGAGTAGGGGCGGGCAACTGCAAAGCCACCAAGTATAACAACAAGACACCAACAGGGAGGGTGGGGACCAATACTAAAGCTATTAGCCTACACTCTTTAGACAGTAAACACTACAGAAAGCCACAAAATGAAAGTTTTTAAACAGATAAAGGAGCAAAGAGACTCTACAGAATGCTTTTAACTGCAAACAAATCAGTTACCCATGCAGATTAGTTAATAGCAATAAAATGCAGTAAAAACTATGAAGCAGGCAATAAAAAGTGCTATATATAAATTGCTAGAAACAATAATCAGTATAAATAAGCCAAAAAACAGGATACTTATATATCTCAGATCAGAGTTGTAGTCAACGCCCCTCCTCCACTCTGCTCAGTGTGTATAGACAGAAATCCTCTCAAAGTTAGGGCTTAAATACCAGAAGATACAACCTTAGACAACTTTTTTTTTGTCACTTTTGGCTTTGTCCACATTCCTTACTCTGGTGGGTTGGGAGGTGTGCGCTATGTTCTTATGCTACATCTGTTATTCTGCCAACATTTGTCTTGATAGGGACGATTGTCCCTTATGGCTTTGACCCATATTTGTTATCCTGATGGATTGGGTGTGTTACGTGCATTCTAGCTCATTTTAAATTGCCGAAAGTCAATTCTGGAGTGCAGGGGGCATGTATATTGTGAGAGCTCCGCTCTCACACACACCTCCTGAGCTCATACATATGCATGATGCACTGCCCTGCTGAACAGGAACGGTCCCTGCTATGCACGGCTGCTTGCTGAATCCCAGGTATTGTAATCATTTTGGAGTGTTAATCAACAATTTAGGAGCTTGGCTGTGCAAAAATATAGCATATCTAGTAGCTTCTCTGCACTTTAGACCTAGAAACTGTTTTATCCTTCAGTGTTGATATTAGTATATAAGCAGAAAGGCAGAAGGAACTGACTGAAATTTTCAATGGATTAGAAGATTAAAATAAATGCATTACTTTATCATGCTGCCAAAAGTATTATTATATACAGGGTAGGTTTTATAACATGCTGAAATACTGATAAAAATAACATGTAAATGGATGCTGTAGTCTGACTCTGCATGAGTCAGTGATTCAGTTGTAACACTGTTTTCCTCCTTGACATACATTCTCTGCTCCGAATATTGTATCTAGTTTGTATGGATCCAAATGTCTATCACAGTAAAAAGTGAAAAAAGAGCATGAGTTTGTCAGGTTATGTGCTAAATCCATTATTGTAAATCAGTTGTATGTTAATCTGATCTAAAAAAAATTGAAAATTGCACCTATAGTCTTCAGCTTATCTAACAGACTGGTAGACTGATAATGAACCTGTCCAGTCACATATGTACTGATCATCTTACTGTCCACCATTATGGAGTAAAAGATCTTGGATAAACATGTTACAAAGATAAATCTGCTGAGGGAATCCCTGCATTGATGATGAGGACATGCAATGCTTAATAAGGGTTGACAAACTATAAACTGTACTACACAATCTGCTGCAAATAGGTTCTGAATGAAATGTTAAGGACATCTCTAGCACGATGCCAGATCTTAATAGCACTTAGGAGCGCTTAATAAAAGCATGTAAAGAACACCTGAATGTTGTTAAGATCAGTCCTCACACAAGGGAATACCAGTGGACAGTGTTGACTGGAAAAGAAGAGTGGTAGAAGGTAAACATCTTTTAAAAGATGTTAGATGTGTTGCTTTGCCAAACTTATAAACACAAAACATGACAGAATGAAGTATTTGACAGCTGTTAAAGTTGTTGGTTCTATAAAATGACACTTTATTTTTGACTGTTGTCTGTTTGACAGCAATTAGTGTTTACTGGCTTTCAAAAGCTTTGAAAGCTGGTAACGCACTTTGCTGTCCTACATTTCTTTTCTCAAACTGGTAGTACTCAAAGCAGATAAAGCTCTATCTACTAGAAAGAACTATGACTGAGTCTCCAATCATCCCCTAATTCAAATGTTCTTGACATGGATGCCAAAAAGTTTTTACTCATGCTTCACTCTCAAGGTGAACCCAGGTGAAGCCCTCCTTACTCATTTGTGCTAACCCTAACCTACTCCTGACCCTGCCACTAACCCTAACCCTTTGCATTACATTACTAAACGTTCTTTAACAGACCATAATTCAGACCATTTGATCTCTGTTTTGTGGCTGGAGTTTACCGATAGTGGGGGAGAAGTTGTCAGTGTTTTGTGATTTACTCATTGTGCATTTCTGTCATTTGTGTTATTCAGTTTTTGTCAGACATTTGTGTTTTCAACCAATAATGATGTAATCATACATACATATATACACATAGAATTATTTATTTTATTTATTTTCCTCATAAGGAGAGGAAATAATTGATCAAGGACTGTGAATTGACTATGAAAATTTGATGTTAGCTGGATGAAGGTAAAGTTGTGGAGGAAATAATATAATTCAGACTAAGCATGAGGCTTATGTAATACATTTTGAGGTGTTTACTAGAAACTGTTAATTTCTAGTAAGTGAGGAGTTAGCACACGTCAGGTATGTACAAAAAGAAACAAATACGATGGACAGAGAGGGCATTTAATTAAGCATCACCAACTTTTAAAGAGGTGTACATATTAATATTGTATATTCTCATGAGCTCAATCATGAAATCTGATTTATAAACTACTTCCTTCTTTTAACTCACTCTCAGATACTTTGTCCTACAGACCACTGTGTGGTTCTATCAGCTATTTTTATTTATCTTATGGGCTTGGTTATGAGAGGTTTAGTTTCCATTAAATAAGAAACTCAAGAATTAAAATTTCTTGGTTTTACAGCCTCCTGGCAATGAATATAGTTCTTAACTACACTTCTGAAACAAATGAGATGGCTGTAGAGTTGTTTTATAATAATCATAAAGTAAAGCTGGAAACAATCTGGCTAGCCAGCTGTTAAGTTTAGATACACATACTTCTATAAGTATTTTCCATTTACATATCAGAGAAGCTGTGAATTTGTGTAAGGTGGTACAGGTTGAATTGTTTTAAGATTTTTGGCAGAAACATTTGCTTCATTTAGGGTTTGCAGCTGTTTGCTGTAAGGTGTTAGTAATGAGTACAATTTAATTTACAGAACTCATAAATAAACACATACTTATTTACTTATTTGTTTAAAAACAGAAATTAAAACAGTGTCTCATTTGCATGAATAATTAAAAATAAGAGCAAGGACATAATTTATTGCTCAAGGAAATAGCCTTTTGGTAAAGCAGCAAATGGCTGCACATAAAAACAGGACACAAACAAAAATATAAATTGAGTATAGAGATGCAGGTGGTCAACTCTCGCTGTTCATCCTTCAGAAACAGTTGATTTATTTAAGTACAATAAATATCCTGGCACTGGACAATTTTCTGCTTACTGGATGCATATAAACAATATAAGAAGTGCCAGACAGAGTTGAAGTGATACATATTTTGAATGCTTCTAGTAATCTAAATTAATTAAATTATTTTTTAACATTTTAGTATTCTACAGTTTTAAACATCACTTTTTATGACAGTGGTACAAGTTTTTCTAGTCCATGAGTAGAATTAAAATGGATAGTAATATTTAATATACTTCAGTGCTTATGCTTTACATATGTCTTCAGTTAAGCTAGAGAACAGATAGTTCTTTGGCAACATTTAGAGTAAAAATTATGAAAATGTGATATTAAAATTTGCACATTTAGGACTGGATTCTGTAAAGTTAGCCAAAGTTATTTGTGGACAGAGGAGCACGATGAAGGAAGACGTCAGCGCACCTGGTGTGGATGTGATTCCAGAAGACAGGTTGAAGGTAAACCAAGTACTTAAGTGTTTGGCATAGGATAATTAGGAATTCTACGCATGGCGGTCTGATTCCAAAACACATTGTGTATACACAACTCAACTGTAACAAACAGCCACACTGACTCTATTTCTGAAATCGTCAGTGCATAGTTTCTGGACCCCAAGGATTTCAAGTGAATACTACAGATTACAGTGAAATGCATAGCAAAGCAAAAAAAAATTATAAAAATTCAACTTGCTATTAGTATACTGTAACAGGTTGCAGCGATGCAAGTCATAAATGAGCCTGTGGCTCTGCATCCTAGAAAGCAGCCAGCTAAAGTCAAGAGCAAGGCTGCAACTAAACCAGTTGTCAGACTAGCAAATAATCGACATGTTGCAGGCTATCTGCAACATGTTTGCCCACATATGTCTGTGCGTACCCTGCAAAGAAATCCCATTCCCCTTGAAACCAAAATGTGCCTCAGCCTAGGAATACTTGCATCTGGAACATTCCAGAGACATATGGGGGGGTGCTGTGGGAGTATCACAGACTGCTGCTAATTGTATCCAGGAAAAATTCCTGAAAGCGATGTGCAGCAAGGTGGATGACTGCACACTTTCCTTCACCTCCATGGAGTAAAGAACTGTAATGCACCAGTTCTATAATGCTACAAACTTTCTACGTGTACAAGGTGCAATGGATTGCACGCACACACACACACACACACACACACACACACACACACACACACACACACACACACACACACACACACACACACACACACACACACCCCTATCAAGACACCAGTACATCCTGAAGCAGACTGATGCATAAACAAAAAGGGATGGCCATCCATTAACTGCCAGGTTGTGTGCACAGCAGATGGCAGCTTAAAAAACAGCATTGCAACAAACCCTGGAGGTGACTATGATGTTGCTGTTTGAAGGTAAAGTGGATTGAGGGCTGCATTCCAGCAAGGTGAAATACCTGAGAGACCGGTACTGGGTAAGTACAGGAACACAGCTAGGATGCAAGTTAAGGATAACTCTCACAACAATATCCATTCTGACAAAAAGTGTTTTTATTCCCCACAACACGTGACTGTGGGTATCCACTTGAGCCATGGCTAATGACTTGTGCTGTGAACCATTAAACTCTGCACAGGAAGCATACAGAAGAGCAAGTGCAACAACCAAAACACCATAAACTGTGTGTTTGATATATTGAAAGCTAGGTTCAGATGTCTGGACACATCTGCAGGTGCACTGCAATACATACCTGAAAAGGCAGCAAAGATGATAACAGTGTGCGCCATGCTGTACAACATGCTAAAGAGAGCACACAGTGGTCTTCCAGCTGCAGGTGTGAGTGAATGGGTCTATATTAGATCATCAAATGCTTAAAAAAGCGAACACGATTAATCGACCCTATGTTACAATGTTGAACTGTCAGAACAGTGATTTTTTTCCAAGGGAAAAAAAATCGCTGTTCCAACAAAAAAATAAATAAAAAAGAAAACACTTTAAACATTACATTAAGTGGGGGGCTTCACCCCCACCCCCCCTACTTAAATATATCAACTCCAAGACCGCATTATAGTGCCAAAAATGGCAAAGTAATGTAGCGGCCAAGCAAATTCTTTCCCAGGGAAAGAATTTGCTTAAAAGCCGCTTCAACATTTTTCCTTTTCAGTGTTTTAAGTTCAACCAAGATGCATTCAAAAGAATGCATCTTCGGTCTTCTAATAGGACCCCGAGTGAACTACCACAAAACCCCCAAATGTCTGAAGAGGACATCCCACAGGTATCAGAAGAGGAGCAGAATGACATAGGGGACAGAAATCACAGGGATAGGCAACATAGGGTACTATGAGAAATCATGCAGTTGCCCGCCCCTACTGTAAATTTGATCTGGGACCCTTCTCCAAGTATAGTGTCATTATCTCGTTCTACCCAATACAGGGACAACATTTGAGAAGGCCAATCAGCTTAGTTTCTGCTACTCTTTTCTCTCTTTCCACTAAAAAAAAAAAAAAAATTCTAAGCTTGTTTCCTGCCTTTCCTGTGGGTAGTCTAGTCTGGATATATATTTGCTGTGTCCAGAACTATTTGTAAGCTTCTAGGCCCCCAAGCCTTTCTGTGTTGGAGGGAAGCCTAGCTTAATTTTGTTTCTTAGAACTAGCCAGTTTTTTGTTTCAGCACTCAAGTCTGTTTATTTGAGCTCAGCACTTGTTCATAACTTATTGTAAGCACTAAATAAGCTACAAATTACTACAGCACTCAACTTTCCTCACTGTCTAGAGGAAAACAGTTTCTAGTACTTAACAAATAAGCACCTATCCAGGCATGTTTAAGGGTCATCTCCCAGTGTTTTCTCCTGTCTACCTGATGAATCTGGGCGTCTTGGGGCAATGCAATAATTGCCTCATGTACACAGACAACCCTCCTACTACCCAACACTACAACCTGTGAGAGATGCACTTATATAGCCAAACTGGAAGCAAAGTTCTCTTCACCCAAGACTGGACTAGAGAGTCAAGAGGAGAAGGTAAACACTTGCACCACACCACACTCAGCACATAGTCCCTCAAAACATACACCACCAAAACACACACATAGAAACACAAAACACACACCTACATTTGCGGAGGCTCTCAGTAAAAACCTGCCCAAGCAACAGGGACCTCCAAAGCAGAAACACAAGCAACCTCCGCCCCCTAACACAACCCAAATGACACATAGCCCACAAACTCAGTGTGCCACTCAACAACAGCCTATAAGGCATAACATACCCAACACTCTAGTCATAGGTGACTCTATAGTCAGGCACACTGATGTTCTACTCACCAGGCTAAACAAGGAGAAAGTTACTGTCAGCTGCCTATCGGGTGCCAGGGTCCGACACATAAGGCATGCACTCAGGTCACTCCACAACAAGTACAAATATGACTCTGCCATTGTCCATGTTGGTGTGAATGACCTGAGACATACCTCCCTGGACTACATGAAAAGGGACATAGAGGAGCTGTCCGATCTTGTAGCCCAGGCAGGTATGACCCTAGCCCTGAGTAGCATCCTGCCATCACCCAGAATGATACCACAGTACAAGGACAAAATGGTTGACTTCAACAATTGGCTAAGCTTCTGGTGTCATTCTAAGGGGATCCAGTATCTGTCTGCCTGGGATGACATGATCGACAAACCATGATGCTTTGCCAGAGATGGCCTGCACCTGTCGCCCCTGGGATTCCAGATACTGGCTAAGGCTCTAGCCACCCCTATAGTGCCTTTTTTAGGCAGGGTTCAAATGACAAATTCACAACCCTAACAGGTACAGGCAAGAAGAATCTGAGGGTATTGCTACTCAATGCTAGAAGTCTAAACCTCAAAATGCACTCACTCGAGGCACTCCTTAAAATGAAGAACATCAACATCTGTGCAGAGACCTGGTTCAAGGCTCCAGAGAGTACCCCTGCATTACCAGGCTATAATTCATACCACACCTTTCGGCCACCTAACCTGGACTGAAACACTAAAGGCGGAGGTGTGTCCATATTCATTAAGGATATCCACACCTCCAGGCTAGTTGCTCAGCATAATGCATCCGAGATTATCCAAGTGCAACTAACTCTGGGCAAGACTGCAATCCAAATAGTAGCTTGCTACAGATCCCCCACCATGCCCCAAGATTCTCACTCCTCTTTTCTTAATACACTGGAAAATATTAGGGTACAACCTAACACCCTAATAATGGGCAATTTCAACTACCCTACCATTAACTGGGAAAACTACTCATGTACCAACTCTTGTGCTCAACGTTTTCTGGAATTCATAAATTCCAATGCCATGGATCAACTTATCCACACCCCCACCAGGGACAGCAATATCATAGACCTGGTTATTACCAACATGGGCAACCGGTGCTCCACACCAGAGGTCAATTCCTCCTTGGTCAGATCCGACCACAAGCTAATCACCCTAGACATCCACATCCCTCCCCTACCCCCCATGAGGGAAACCACAGTAAAAAATTTCTCCAAAGCCAACTTCACGCTTCTTAAGACAGAAGTGGCAAACTTCACGACACCCATGCTGATGGACAATAGAGGTATGACTGCTGAATCCTACACAAATGCACTTTATAAGCACTTAGATGAGTGCATGGATTGTGCAATCCCTAACAGAACCAAGATACTATCCTCCAAAAAAAGGAAGCCAATCTGGTGGTCCCCTGCCATAAACAAACTCTACAACAGAAGAAAGAAACTGTTGCAAAAAAGAGTAAAATCCCATGATCGGAGAAACTCCCTGGTCAGCCTCAGTAAGAAGCTGAGATCCCTCATAAAATCCTCCAAAGCTAGTTATGAAAACAAAATCGCTGCTGACTCTAAAGACAACCACAAAGCATTCTATAGCTATGTCAAGAATCTCAATGGCAACACTCAAATCTGCTCTGAGTTACAGCACAATGGCACTAAATATACAGAATCAACTGATATTGCCAACATCCTGGCAGATAGGTTCAGTGCTAACTTTACCCCCCTGTCATCCCCTAAAGGGCCCATCTCTATACCAGAAGAATGCAAAGTTCCTGTAATCACGGCTGCACAGGTAAAAAACACTATCCAAAGCCAAGAACACAGCATCCATGGGACCTGACGACATCCAGGCTGTGTTCTACATGAACTACAAAATGAACTGGCACCCCACCTAAGTACCATGTTCAATCATAGCCTCACCTCAGGCTATGTGCCCACTGAATGGAGCACAGTGACAGTTATCTCACTCCACAAAGGGGGAGCCACCACAGACCCTGCAAACTACTGCCCCATTAGCCTAACGAGCCTGGTCTTCAAGGCTATGGAACATATCATCATGGAACTTATAAACAATGACATTGGTAATCTCCAAACTCAGGACCCCACCTGAACCTGATAGACTTCTTTGAAGCAGTCACCAAAGCCGTATATGAGGGTAAAATGGTTCATACAGCCTATCTAGATCTCACCAAGGCTTTCGACACCATCCCCCACTCTGGAATTATAGATAAACTAACAAAACTAGGTATAAATCCCTATGTCACAAGATGGGTTGCCAACTGACTCACTGACAGAACCCACACTGTGAAAGTAGCAGACTCCAAATCCAACTTCAGACCAGTGACAAGTAGAGTATCACAGAGTTCAGTCCTGGGTCCTCTCCTGTTTGGTATCTACTTCTCTGAAGTACAGGCCAACACAGAAGGTCTTTGGCTAATGAAGTTCACAGATGACTGCAAGCTAGGAGCCATAATCAAAACTCCAAAAGATGTGGACATTCTGCAAAAGGGCCTTGCTGAGACAGATGCCTGGTGTCAAAGCCATGGCCTCAAGCTCAATGCCAAAAAGTGCATTGTCATCCCTTTTGGTAAAAACTCAGTACCCATGAACTACCACATAGGCGGTAGTCTACTTAACACTGAAAGTGTGATAAAAGACCTTGGAACACAGGTGGACAGTAGTCTCTCCTTTGATAATCACATCGCCACAGTAGTCAGGAAATCCTTCTATGTGGCACACCTCATCACAAAAGGTTTCTCATCCAGGAAAAAAGAGGTCATTGTTCCCCTCTACTCGTCACTCATTAGACCCATTATAGAGTACAGTGCCCCTTTTGGTATGTACCTCACAAGACATCTACAACAACTGGAAAGGCCACAGAAATACCTCACAAAGAGGATTACTGGCCTCAAACAGATGCCCTATGCAGACCATCTCAAAAAACTGCAGCTTTACTCCGTTGCATATCACCTACTCAGAGGCGATCTCTGCCTAACACGCAAAGCTATGTCAAACCCAGAGCTTTTAGACATGCTCCACTTAAAGAAATCCCAATCCCTATGAGCTACATGGTTTAGGGACCTAAACCTTGTCACCACAATAAACAGAACATGCTGGAGGGATAGATTCCTGTTCCAGAGACTTCCCATACTCTGGAATAAACTATCTATATCAATCTATATCAAACAAAGCTCCTCATTAGCGCTCTTCAAGAAAAATCTTGATGATTGAATGGGAGATAGGAAATTCACCCTGGGGATCACTTCTGTGGCTCTGCTCGACAGTGGCACAGGAAAATAATTTTTTTGGGTGGTGAAAGCCAGGGTACCTTTGGCTAGGCTTATATAGGCCCTAGGGCCAATAGCCTAGTACCTACCTGTGAACCTATGAACCTATGAAATATTTAGTCATGACAGGCCCCATGTACATGAATACACAGATTGAACATTGATGTTCAGGTGTTGCCCCAATACACCAACACACATTGCATCTAATGGCAACTACCCATTTGATGTACATGCTGAGTATCACACATAACATAATCATAACATATTCCAACATCAACATGTGTAAATATGCCAAAACAGGGATCATCATCTCAGGGCACAACTAACACAGGTATGCATACACGCTTAAATTGTTATATCACTGAAAGGTAAAACATAAGGGACACACATCAGTGCTACACATACATATCTCTGCAATATAATAACATGAAAAATGAGAAATCATGCAGTACATAATGCAGAAATTGTAACTTCAGAAGACATTTTCACAATACAGTAGTATTTCAATAATATGAGATAGCTATGTGTAATTCATTGTTGGACACACTTTAACGCAGTATTGAGGGATCTCACTGATGTCTCTGCCCCACCCATCTTGTCCTGTTTGCTTCACAAAGGAGGTGGATGGGGCTGTAATGCCATGTTGATATGAAGGAGCATGACTGCAGCATGAAGGCCTTGTGACTGGTGGGACCACAGCAGAAGGACCAGCAGTTGAACTCTGTGCAGGTTAGACCACAGACAGTGATTCTCAATGGCCAATGGTGACTCTGCCGAAAGGTGGCTTGCCTCTCACAGGTTGCAGTCTGCTGAGCATGGTCAGGGAACACAGAATCCTGCAGGTAGTATAACACTGCTGTAGTACCATAGAGGCCAGGGTTTCCACTGACCATGCCACAACTTGAAAACTCTGATTCTGAGCGGCCAATGCAGCCATAATCTCACTGTGTCTGTGCTGTTGTACTTCATGCATGACATGTAGTTGATGTGCCACATGATCTGTGGCACAGGCAAGTGCATGGCTATCTGAATGATGCTGCTGCTGTGACAGTTCATTTGCCTGCAGCAGGAGATGAATACCTTCTGACACCTGGCCATCCACAACACCTCCTCACCTATGTCTATGCCTATTTCCTGGTTGTTGTGTGGAACTGCCAGCAGCAGTGCTCTAAACTGTGGTGTGTTGGTAAACAGCCTCACCCTGTTCAACATCCACTATGGCAGCATCCTCTGAAGGGCTAGATAAGTGGACCTCCACATCTGAGGCTACATATGATGCAATATCACTGTCCACCTCATGGATGGACTCTCCAAACAGCCCAAGGTCCTCTGTGTCATGTGCCATACTACCATGCTGAGACACATCTTGAACACCATCCTGATCACTGGATGGGCTGCTGGGTGATGCAGATAGTTAATGTGCTGAAAGATACAAAGACACAGATCAGGCAATGTGCCTGCATCACATGATGGGTATTATTAAAAGCATATGGTATATATACTTCAATGCAATGTTACAAATAATAATGACTTTACATGTGGTCTACCATATGTATGTATATTTTATGGATTCTACATAAATGAAGTACACAATCTGTTTGCATGGCCAACATAAATGACATGTGATGAAGAGAAAAAGTTGGACAGAGATGAACTTCATCTAGGTTAAGGAAAATTAAGAGCATTACTGATCACATCATTTGTACCATTAACCAGGTGAACACAATTAAAGTATACAGAATGTGTAACATGTACATACAACTTGCATATGAACTTGAGGAGGTTGATGCAGACCAACATAAGAAGGACATAGTATTAATGGAGGTCATCTAAAGGATTATCAGCAAGGACTGGTACGAAACATACTTAATAGCATACCACTGACAGATTTCTGCTGTGTAGGGGTTGTAGGTTGTACCGTGGATCCTGCAATGGGAAAGTAAAGAGAAAGACAACATAGTAATTTATTTAGCAAAATGAATACTGACAGCATCACATATACAACAGAATAATAAGGGCTGCAAATATTCACATGATGGATATTGCAACTATATAGCAGATGTGCCTTGTATTGACAAATATTGATAAAATGTCAGTTGTCACATGTGCTACACATTGTTGAAAGCTATGACGATTTTGCTAAAACATACCTGGACTGTCTACATTTGAAAATGCATGGCTTGCCCCTCCACTGGATGCACCTGTAGTATACAATGGTAGTTAAGCAACAACATAACAATAAAAAGCAGTGCCATGAAATGAAACACTAACAAGGCAATGTTTACAGTAACAGTATAGAGACACTTACCTGCTTTTCCCTGGTTTAGTCCCACAGTAGATGGAGCTGTGAATATTAATACATATAGCATTACAAATGCTGTTTCGACTGCTCTGTCTGCAACTCATATCAATACATGTCATTAAACTTACGTTCATTATCCTTACCATGTGTAGATGTGTATGTGTGTGTGTGTGTGTGTGTGTGTGTGTGTGTGTGTGTGTGTGTGTGTGTGTGTGTGTGTGTGTGCACGCATGGATGAACTCTGTTGCTGTAAATCAAAAACAGCTATACATGAATATGCATGTAACAGGAATATGCATTGATTGCCTCAATACACAGATTTGTAATGGAAATAAAGACATACATGCTTGCCCTGGAATGCCATCTCCAATCCCACCACCAGGGATGCATCACTCCCATGTTGTTGTATTTATTTATTTATTGAATTTTTTTATTTTGCATTTGTTGACAGGGAAAGTCCGACTGGACACATGTCCATTTTCAGCGGAGGCCCGGGGAGAAACGCTCCAGTTACATCACAGGTACATAAACATATATGATCAAATTAATACAAATGATGAAATACACATACAAAAACAGGTTTCAGTCATAGGTAAATATAGCCTTTTAGCAGGCTCATAGTTAGATAGATGTCAGATAATAAATTCATCTTGCAGTAAAATACATTCTGTACATACTCAACACATGAAGTATATTGTAGCCTTATACAGCTAGGATATAACAGTTATTCTTAGAACAGCAGATAGTTCCATGTTAGAAGCTTGAGTTGGCATTGCCAGTGACTGTAGATATTTCTAGTATTTCAGCCTTTATCCAGGGGTAAGACAAGAGCATATCCAGTTGTTTGTGAGGTGTGTTTTTAGTAGTTTTTTGAATTGTGTTGTGGGGTTATTTGATGTTATTTGGATAGGGAGGGAGTTCCAGAGTTTGGAAATGTAGCAGCTAAAGAGAGATTTACCTGACTCATTGTTATGTCTTGTAACTTCAAGGAGGTTAAGGGTACTTGATCTCAGGGTTCTTGTGGTGGTGTGAGAGTGTATTAGTTTTGGAGGGCTAGAATCTTTTATTGATTTTGATAAATTTAATGATCAGACCATTGCTAACTACAAACATTGATTGATTCCTCATTGAGTGATTCCTCAGTGAGCATTTCTCTGTGTTTGTATTTTCTAAAATTCTTCAACTTGAGAATCATGATAGCTACTTTTAGGAGGCTGATATGTGTCTGTGCACCCAAACTGACTGACAAGGAGATGAGCCAGATGCTGACTGTGTATGCTGAATTGGAGCAGAGGATGACAGCCAGACCCAAGAACTTCACCATGCTCAGCATGTGGGATTGGTTCATGAGGGAGCATTGGCAGAGGATGGAGATGTACCATAATGGAATGCAGGTTCATCACTGCTTTGATGACCTGCATCAGAGAGACACAGAGGAGTTTCAAAGGAGGGTCATCAAGATGCAGATGTAGGCTGTAGATCCCTACAGTAAGTATCAATATTTTACTTATACCTGAGCATTGCTATGGATTTTACAAATATTTCTCAGTCCCTAATATGTCAGATAGTTGTTTTTATAACCACATTCCAGCTGCTGTGACAATTAGCTCATGGGGATAATTAAGTGAACTAGGTAAATGCTTCCCTCTTATCTATGGGTATGATTCCCATGCTGTTAATTTATTTAATAATGTATATTGTATCCATACTTATGTCCTTTGTAGATCTACATATGTTTTACAATATCTAACTACATAATTTCAACATAACCACTGTCCATGTGCATCACAGATGCCTATAGCACCTAAGCTGTGGATGAGCACACCTCATAGTTTTCAGTTATTGTCCCACAGTATCACCTACTGCAACGCTATATGTTGGAATAAAAACATGTATATATATTCATTACATCATGTGTCCTAAACAATTACACAGACACATTTATTTAATTTAAAAAGTAATGCCTGTCTGACTGCTTGCACATAAGTTTTTAGTTGTGTGTTGATATCTGTTATTTCTTTACAATAAAAGGTCCAATAATTATTTGCATTTTCTGTATTCATCTGTTCTCTACAGGAATTCTAATAAACACCTGCAGTACCTGTTTTCTAAAATGCAGACCTTGCTGAAAGTTAGCTTGACCAGTAAAGCAGCTGTCCAACATGTCTAAATTTTGGCATGCCATGGGTTATAATCCACTTAGGAGAAACATATATTTGTACATGTTACCTTAGTTAAATTCATACATAGCATTTTTGGAAGAACCACTTTGCAATACTTTTTATTAATGTCTATGTTGTGCATGGTAATAACTCTCTGAGATAGTCTTGAATTACTGTGAATATGACCACAATCCGTAATGTTCTGATAACATCAACTGTCTAATAACAGGGTTTGTAGACCAGTATCTGTTTGTTTAAGAAGAGCACATGCTGGCTTGTAGCTCAGATTGTAAGAAAAGAGGCCATCAGCTCAACATTTTGGTGTGCCATGTGTTCATATCCATATCAGAAACTATTATCTTGCTTTTATACACATATAGCACTTATTTATAAAAGTATATTACACTTATTGATATTAATGCATAGTTTGAGCATAGTTGCAAATAACTTGCTTATTCATTGAATTCCTACTAACATATCCGTAATCCAAAACATTCCTTTAAAATCAACTATTTAACTACAGGACCAGTAAATCTTGTTAAATCCTGTTATATGTCTCAGCAATTCTTTTGTTAGAATGGTATATTTTATAAAAAAGTGCTATGAAGGTCTGTTTTCTCATGAGATATTAAAGTCAATAGTAGAACAACATCTTCCTCAAATTGTGCGGTACTGGGATGGGCAGATTAACAGCTGAAATGTAGAGGAAGGGAAGATGTATATAATTTCCTATAAATGTGTAATTTTGCAAGGAATATCATGGTCCTCACACATGCAATATTGTGTCCATTATATACAGCAACATGTGAGGTTCTGTTCACAGAAACTGTATGTTACATGACAGTCACACTGTCTAAGGAATGTATGATCTCCATTACTGTTAATGTTTTTGAACACAGTGATAACATGAATGCAATTTTCCAACTGTTTAGCTACATGAGCAGCATGGTTATACTCTGTAATCCCAAGCCAAGATCCGTATTAGTAGACCACCCCCATCCATATGATATCACAACATAAAGTATTTTCACTGAATGCAAAAGATTTTTTTTTCAGTTTAGATATGTTAGGTAGGCAGGTAGTTCTCAAGGCTAGAGTATGGATGTTGATTGTGGTTGGAGGTTTGAATCTCATGTTCTCCAATCTGTGTTCAAAGATGCCAACATATGAATGTAAAAATGTCAACTTTGTTTTGTGATTATCTAATGTTATTCAGAAAGAAATGTTTATAAACTGTGCTGAGAACTGTATATCAATGCTTTTTGATGAATACCCTATTCATAAATTCCCTTTTTTATTTCAGTCAAGGAGGATCACAGCCAGCATAGAACCATGTGCATTGGCCAGATGCCCAGGCTTGGGGATCAGCAGAGAGAGAGAGAGGTTTGTTGATTATTTTACCTAGTTGAACTGAAATGCATCTACTTCTTTTTAGAGACCTGTATTTTTCACAATAGCATATATATTGAGTAGAAAGCAGATATACCCATCATGCATCAGTAAGGTAAATTAAATCATCACATGGTAGCTGTGTTTACAACTGTGATTAAAATCTAACAATGTTCATATTTTTTGTATCATTGAGACATTGTTTCAGCATGCATTTTTTGAGATCATTCAGGTTCCTCTGTTCCACAAATATGGTCTGTGTGCACCCCTTCTGTTTTGCTGCCAACATGCTGATTGCCATACAATCAATTGGACTGTATATGCACACTGTTGCATGCATACCATGTATCTGACATGTTTATGTGTTATCATCATGCAACATTTACTTCAGTTTCAGTGTGTCATTAACACACTGTGACACATTACACTTTCCTCCCACATTCAGCTGTCAATGCATTGTGGCAGTTAACCTGCAGATACTGCTGCAAGATGTAGCCTGTAAACATCTGCCTTACTGAGGGCAAATGACAGGCAACATATATTGTCCATAATCCATCACTAACACTGCAGTATAGTTTAGAATTGTGTATTGCCATATCATGTATGTGCAACAGAAGGACATTTCATTCCCCATGTGTTTTTGATAACAGTTGTGATGATGTCCCACTGATATAATGTGGTGCTGCATGCCATGTGATGTCATATACATCTATGGCATATCTATGTAGAGCCCTCATTTTCCGACCACATCAAATAGCAGTGTAACATTAGTCTATACAAAGTGGTACAGATAATTTATTCTTTAACAGCACATTATGCTGTGTTTGCTATATCGTACATTTCAACATCTAGTACTTATTCACGTAAGTTCACATCTTCCATAAATAACCAAAAATATATACCAAATATACGCTAAAAAGGACTGTAGCTCACTGCAAATGCTCACTTTCAAAAAATCACTTTTAATAGAAAACAAATAAAAATGAACCCCTGAGGGTTAAAACTATTTTGCACACAGGTTAAGCGCTTTCATCTGCTAACTGCAGACTTCATCAGAACAGTGAAATGTGTGTTGCTCCCCCATATATAAAACATTTTTAAAAAAGTCAAGATCCAATGGGAATGCTCAATCAATTAAACTTCTCATGAATAAAACATAACCTTATGAATATTCATTAATTCTGCTCATTCAACCTGCACAGTTTTGTATTATACCCTGTTGCCATACAGTTTCTAAGTATACCTATAAAACCACATGTGCTTATGCATATCACATTTAGGTATAAAAGCACATTATATAACATATAGATAGGTTAATTTGTTCTGTGGTAAAAATATGTACTTCTTTAGATCGCAATATTGCACTTTTGTTATATAGCATAAGGACACATGTATGCATTTAATAAAATAACATGTATAACATACAAAAATGCTCATTTGTGCTATGTTAAAAAATATATACATCTTTAACACTCAATATTGCACTTTTGTTATTTAGACATTGTATCTTGACATGTTGCCTCCTTTCTTATGGTACCAGCTTTCTTTTTTTATTTTTCTATTCACTTGTTTCTAACTTTGTTCTGTGCGTACATATACACTACTACAAAGTGTCATTCATATCCTTGCATCCAAAATTGGTTTAGTGGGAATATAGACATTCAACCCAGGTTCTTTGGTTGCATTTAACCTAAGTTGCCATTTGACCTCTTTATCTGCTAATTTGACCTTAACATTTTCTCCCCTTAAATCTACCTTTACCTGTTCTAAAATCCCAAACTTAAACACATGGCTTGCATCATATTTATGTATGTGTCTATACAAAGCATTGTTTTTATAATTTTCCTTATACAGTAGGTATGATCGTATATCCTATTCCTCAATTATCTGTCTGTCTTGCCCATATAATAACTTGGACATGCCATACACTTAGCCAAGTATATGAAATGTTGGGATAAACAACTCCCTTTCTTAAAACTTACTCTAGTGTGGTTGACGTCCCCTAATGTAATTATTTTCTCTTCTATAATCTCCTTACACTACTGATACCTTATTGGAGTTTAAGTTGTACTTGAGGAAATTAAATTTGGCCATACACTTTGAGGACAACCAAAGAAGCGTACAGGAGAATGTGTTTAAGAAAAAAAGTAAATATACGCCCCTTTTACATCCTACATTAGTCACATATGAGAGGTTGGTCACAGAAGAAATTTATAAGTTACAAGAGAAGTGTATGAAAGGAAAGAGAAGATACAATTTAAGTAGGGAGGAAAACAAATTATTAAACAAAATATGTTATGAGGCTGACATTCAAGTTATGAAACCGGATTGGGGGGGGGGGTGTAGTACTAGTAGAAATACAGGATTATAACAACAAAATATTTGAAATATTACATAATGATAGTAAGTATATGTTATCTTCTATCAATGAAGTAAACATTGGACTTAGAAGGATTGATTTATATCTAGAGGAGTTCCTTTTGGACAACACGATAGATATGAATTTGTGCAATTTTTTTGAGAGTGGAACTTCCAGTACTTGCTACCATAGTAGGGATCCCAAAGAGCCATAAAAGTATTGAAGGTCCCCCTTATAGGCCCATTATTTCTGGTAGTAGGTCTAAGACATTCCCATTTGGGAAAGTAATAGATGGATGGTTAAAACCAATATATGATAGAGTGCACCATATAGTGAAAGACTCAGGGGACTTTTAGGGAAGGTTGAAACCGGAAATTTGGAAGGAAGGGTTAGTGTTTGTAACCACTGATGTGGTGGATTTGTTCCCAAGGAAGAAGGACTAGAAGGGTTTAGTAACAGTATTCAGAAGAACATGAACTTTGAGTGGGAAAAGACTAGTTTAATTTGTGAGTTTATGTTTATTGCACTGGATTTCAATTACATCTGATTCGTGGGTAAATACTATAGACAAAAAAGTGGGGTAGCTATGGGGTGACGTGCGCCCCTATATATGCAAATATGTTGTTACTAGATTGGGAAAGTGAACATATTTTGGATAGTCAATATGCTAGTAAGTGTATATGCTACACTAGGTTTTTGGTTGATATTTTTATTTTATGGGATGGTACAACAAGTGAAGTAGATGCATTTGTGAAGTATTTGAATGACATCAGTAGTTATTTAAAATTCACCCATAGTAGTAGCACGGCAGGGATAGCATACTTAGACACCTTTGTATCAAATGGGACAGTAGGGTTTAAATCGAGAATATATAGAAACAAAACCTTTAGCAACTCATATTTAGAATATATTAGTTGTCATCTAGCAAGTCAAAAAAATGAGCATCATTAAGGGTCGGTGCACAGGAGTTGCGAGAATGACATTTGATTTTAATGAAATGAAGAAAGAGTTAGAATATATAGGTATATTATTTGGGCAAATGGGTTACCCCAGATATTTAATTGATGATGTCACTCAATATGTACTGAGAGAATGGGGGAAATTACAAACCACTTCTTGGTATTGGGTTTGAGAAATACAGGGGAGAACATGAGAATGAGAAGGAAATTTCATACCATAGAGCTTGTGTAGTGGAGTGCAGTCCATATGCCGAGAAGATAAAGAAAATAATGACACAAAATTGGAATATTCTAACAAGTGATAACTTGGTTTACAGTAAAGTGGGTACAGGGCCTATGTATGTTTACAAGACTGGGTCTAACCTAAAGAATAGGTTTGAGAGAGTGAAAGGCCGAATAAAGTTTAACACTGGAGACGAGCACACCAAAAAATGTTGGCAGTGTCAACAGTGTAAAGAGATTATAAAAGAGAAATTAATTACATTAGGGGATGTCAACCACACTAGAGTAAGGTTTAAAAAAGGAAGTTGTTTATCCCAACATGTCAAATACTTGGCCAAGTGTATGGCATGTCTGAGTTATTATGTGGGCAAGACGGACAGATAATTGAGGAATAGGATATATGATCATACCTACTGTATAAGGAAAATGATAAAAACAATGCTTTGTGTAGACACATACTTAAATATGATGCAAGCCATGTGCTTAAGTTGGGATTTTAGAACAGGTAAAGGTGAATTTAAGGGGAGGAAATGTTAAGGTCAAATTAGCAGAAAAAGAGGTCAAATGGCAACTCGGGTTAAATGCAACCAAAGAACCTGGGTTGAATGACTATATTTCCACTAAACCAATTTTGGATGCAAGGATATGAATGTTACGTGTAGCAGGGAATATGTACGCACAGAACAAATTTAGAAACAAGTGAATAAAATAAAAAAAGAAAGCTGGTACAATAAGAAAGGAGGCAACATGTCAGGATACAATGTCTAAATAACAAAAGTGCAATATTGATTGTTAAAGATGTATATATTTCTTAACATTGTATATATGAGCATTTTTATATGTTATACATTTTTTTTAATGTATAAATGTGTTGTTATACTATATAACACAAGTGCAATATTGTATTCTAAAGAATTACATATTTTTTACCACAGAACAAATTAACATATCTATATGTTATATAATGTGTTTTATACCTAAATGTGATATACATAAGCACATGTGATTGTTTTATAGGTATACCTAGAAACTGTATGGCAACAGGGTGTAATACAAAACTGTGCAGGTTGAATGAGCAGAATTAATGAATATTCATAAGGTTATGTTTTATTCATGAGAAGGTTAATTGATTGAGTATTCCCATTGGATCTTGACTTTTTTAAAAATGTATTATATGGGGGTAACAACACACATTTCACTGTTCTGATGAAGTCTGCAGTTAGCAGATGAAAGTGCTTAACCTGTGTGTAAAATAGTTTTATCCCTCAGGGGGTTCACTTTTATTTGTTTTCTATTAAAAGTGATTTTTTGAAAGTAAGCATTTGCAGCGAGATATGCATTTTAGAGTATATTTGGTATACATTTTTGGTTATTTGGTTGTATATACATTTACAACTTCGTATTTAATAGTAGTTTTTGTGCCATGGACTCACTGGATGAAATTCCCTCCATGTTCTCCCCAGTTAGAAGAGATGACATCCACCGTTTACAGTGTGAGGTGGATATCTTGAAGGGAGAACTAACAAGGCTGATAGAGGTGTTCAGTCAAACAAACCTGCACAATGACAACCAACCCAGTGTGATGACGTCAGCAAGGAATTTGGAGGAAGGGAGAGGGGAGAATCACACCCCTAAAGACAGAACAAGCCATGGAAGTAATGGAAGCCAGCATAGCAGCAGAAACGGACCCTCTTATGGGGTTGCAGCTGGCCAGGAAGTGGTGTTGGAGGGCGTTTTAAATGAAAAACGCACAGGCGACAACTCAGAGAATGTTTATGAAGCCGCAGGAGCTAAGCCAAAGAGAGCGGCCCCTACTAGGACTTATTCAACAATTGCACAACTTTAGAACTCAGGTACTGTGAATTTCTCAACTTTTAAGAGTAATGGTAAACAACAGGCAACTGCTAGTAAAATAAATATTAATGTATTATGTGGTGCATGGTTAGAATCACTTTTAGGGCAGCAGTTTACTTTTAATAAAGAGAGACTGAGCACTATGGACAATTGTGTTGACAAACATCAAGAAAATTATGAAAAGACTTTGAAAGACTTGATACATGACTTTGGGAAACAGCTGGGGGTTATTCGAGGGTTACAAATGGATAATACATACTTGAGTTGATGCCTTGCATTAAAAATTGTGCCTATGGGGCTTCAATTTTTTGAGATACCAATGGGAATGGAATAAAATGCAGAAAATAAAATGAATGCAATTTGAGGTTTGACAGTTTTGGTTTTAAATTTATGGAGTTTTTAATTAAATGTTATGACAATAAGTTATGTCATTTATTAAACGATGTTGAACAATTGAATGAAAAAATACAGAGTAAGAAAATATTTAACAAGAAGTGCCACAAATTACAGAAATATTGAACAGTATGATAAACAAATGGCTTATACGTGGAAGAAGGAGGACAGAGTACATAACAGTGCTTATGGTAGAGGTAGGAAATATTACCCTTACATGTATAGAAATGAAAATAGAACACATTATAATGTGAAAAAGTGTTTTTAGGCAGGAATCAACAATGGACAGGGGAGTACAGGGATGCATGGAGGAGGGGAGAACAGAAGGGGGGTGCACCATTGGCAGGTGAAGGAAGGATGGAGAAACGAGGCAATGAAGTGGAGATAAAGCAGCACAATGCTGTACAATTCAGTATGGGGCAATTTAATATATACAAATACACATAATTATAGCTTGAAAAAGCTAACTTCATGTTGTTTACAAAAGACATGAAATATGTCCCTTATGAAAAATTCAATGTAGTAGAAACCTTATTGGAAATTAAATTTGGCCATACACTTTGAGGACAACCAAAGAAGTGTACAGGAGAATGTGGTTAAGAAAAAAAGTAAATATACGCCCTCTGTACATCATACATTAGTCACATATGAGAGGTTGGTCACAGAAGAAATTTATAAGTTACAAGAGAAGTGTATGAAAGGAAAGAGAAGATACAATTTAAGTAGGGAGGAAAACAAATTATTAAACAAAATATGTTATGAGGCTGACATTCGAGTTATGAAACTGGATAAGGGGGGTGTAGTACTAGTAGAAACACAGGATTATAACAACAAAATATTTGAAATATTACATAATGATAGTAAGTATATGGTATCTTCTATCAATGAAGTAAACATCAGACATAGAAGGACTGATTAATATCCAGAGGAGTTCCTTGGACAACAGGATAGATATGAATTTATACAATTTTTTGAGAGTGGAACATCCAGTACTTGCCACCATAGTAGATATCCCAAAGATCCATAACAGTATTGAAGATCCCCCTTATAGGCCTATTATTTCTGGTAGTAGGTCTAAGACATTCCCATTTGGGAAAGTAATAGATGGATGGTTAAAACCAATATATGATAGAGTGCACCATATAGTGAAAGACTCATGGGACTTTTAGGGAAGGTTGAAACCAGAAATTTGGAAGGAAGGGTTAGTGTTTGTAACCATTGATGTGGTGGATTTGTTCTCCTGCATCCCAAAGGAAGAAGGACTAGAAAGGTTTAGTAACAGTATTCTGAAGTACATGAATTTTGAGTGGAAAAAGACTAGTTTAATTTGTGAGTTTATGTCTATTGTACTGGATTTCAATTACATCTGATTCGTGGGTAAATACTATAGACAAAAAACGGGGTAGCCCTGGGGGTGGCGTGCACCCCTATATATGCAAATATGGTGTTACTAGATTGGGAAAATAAACATATTTTGGATAGTCAATATGCTAGTAAGTGTATATGCTACACTAGGTTTTTGGTTGATATTTTTATTTTATGGGATGGTACAACAAGTGAAGTAGATGCATTTGTGAAGTATTTGAATGACATCAGTAGTTATTTAAAATTCACCCATAGTAGTAGCACGACAGGGATAGCATACTTAGACACCTTTGTATCAAATGGGACAGCAGGATTTAAATTCAGAAAATATAGAAAAGAAACCTCTAGCAACTCATATTTAGAATATACTAATTGTCACCCAGCAAGTCAAAAAAGAGCATCATTAAGGGTCAGTGCATAAGAGCTGTAAGAATGACATCTGATTTCAGTGAAATGAAGAAAGAGTTATAATATATCGGTATATTATTTGGTGAAAAGGGTTACCCCAGATATTTAATTGATGATGTCACTCAGTATGTACTGAGAGAATGGGGGAAAAATACAAACCACTTCTTGGTATTTGGTTGGAGAAATACAGGGAACATGAGAATGAGAAGGAAATTTCATACCATAGAGCTTGTGTAGTGGAGTGCAGTCCATATGCCGAGATGATAAAGAAAATAATGACAGAAAATTGGAATATTCTAACAAGTGATAACTTGGTTTACAATAAAGTGAGTACAGGGCCTATGTATGTTTAAAAACTGGGTCTAACCTAAAGAATAGGTTTGAGAGAGTGAAAGGCAGAATAAAGGGTGACACTGGAGAAGGGCACACCAAATAATGTGAGCAGTGTCAACAGTGTAAGGAGATTATAGAAGAGAAAATAGTTACATTAAAGCACGTCAACCACAGTACAGTAAGGTTTAAGAAAGGGATTTATTTATCCCAACATGTCATATACTTGGCCAAGTGTATGGCATGTCCGAGTTATTATGTGGGCAAGACGGACAGACAATTGAGGAACAGGACATATGATTATACCTACTGTATAAGGAAAAATGATAAAAACAATGCTTTGTGTAGATACATACCTAAGTATGATGCAAGGCATGTGTTTAAGTTTGGGATTTTAGAACAGGTAAAGGTGGATTTAAGGGGAGGAAATGTTAAGGTCAAATTAGCAGAAAAAAAGGTCAAATTGCAACTCAGGTTAAATGCAACCAAAGAACCTGGGTTGAATGACTATATTCCCATTAAACCAATTTCAGATGCAGGGATATGAATGATACATTGTAGTAGGGTATATGTACGCACAGAACAAAGTTAGAAACAAGTGGTACAATAAGAAAGGAGTCAACGTGTCAGGATACAATGTCTAACAAAATTGCAACACTGAGTGTTAACGATGTATATATTTTTTAACATAGCACATATGAGCATTTTTATATGTCATACATTTTTTTAAATGTATAAATGTGTTCTTCTACTATATAACAAAAGTGCAATATTGTGTTCTAAAGAAGTATATATTTTTTACCACAGAACAAATTAACATATCTATATGTTATATAATGTGTTTTTATATCTAAATGTGATATACATAAGCACATGTGATTGTTTTATAGGTATACTTAGAAACTGTATAGCAACAGGCTGTAATACAAAACTGTGCAGGTTGAATGAGCAGAATTAATGAATATTCATAAGTGTTTTATTCATGAGAAGGTTAATTGATTGAGCATTCCCATTGGATTTTGACTTTTTTAAAAATGTATTATATAGGGGAGAGAAACACACACTTCACTGTTCTGATGAAGCCTGCAGTTAGCAGATGAAATCGATTAACCTGTGTAAAATACTTTTAACCATCAGGGGTTCATTTTTGTTTTCCATTAAAAGTGATTTTTTGAAAGTAAGCATTTGCAGTGAGCTACGGTGCTTTTTAGAGTATATTTGGTCTATACTTTTGTTTAATTGGTTGTATATACACTTACAACTTGGTATCTTCCATAAATAGTTAACAGTGTCCTCTGTTGACATCCATGTGCACAACCTGATATAGTTGTTAAGCTCTAGTGTTATAATTTTGGAGATATTCTTACATGTCATTGGTATGTGTATGTATATTAACTTTGATTTTATGTATGTTCCATTTAGGCCACTGACTGTTACACACACACACACACACACACACACACACATATATATATATATATATATATATATATATATATATATATATATATATATATATATATATATATATATACACACACACACACACACACACACACACACACACACACACACACACACACACGTATTGCCTTTGACATGGCATATTTGTGTAACATATATGCATTCCATTGCACATTTGTTTGGGTTGTGTACACCTACTTATGTATGTTGCAGCTATTTTGCTGCTTTTCTGCAGTACTTCTGTTTGGCACTGTGCTTGGCTGTTTGCCTTTCACATGCATAGTTGTAGGTTTGCTTTTGTCCTGCAGTGGAGTTGGTCATTTAAAGAGAGGAGATTTTTTCACTTCTAATTTTTTTGTAATAATTTTCATGGCTGTAGTCAGAATGGTCCAAAGGAGAGGCACTTGTGTCACTGATATAGAATCTAGGATGGGGCATTTAAAAAAAATCAAATAATTTGTAATATGCAATTATCAGACCACAATGCTTTTGCAAAATTTCTAAATTATAACCAAAAGGTGATCACTATTTTGCATTCTATAATCCTATGAACCCATTTTGCATTCACCTCCTCATATCTCTAACAATTGATTTTCTCTTTTTTATAAATTAAAGAAGCCTTGTGAGGAGTTAAAAACATTCTGTGCAAATATATCCAAGTATAAATTTTTCAATAAATGGAAGTAATTTTTTTTCTACAGCTTTTATAAGAGAGATATATATATATATATATATATATATATATATATATATATATATATATATATATATATATATATATATATATATATATATATATATATATATATATTTTGTGTCTGCAAAAACTGCAGCTTTAATTTTTGTTGAATAATTCCAATACAACAGGATAGAGGTTATAAAATTAATTGTTAAAACTGTATATATTCCACACAAATAAGATTTATTCTTAATCACATCACTATCAATAATAAGAGAACCTTTCTATATGTTTTGGAATGCTATTTGTATTTATGTTTAAAAACACCTTTAATTTATTATCAATAAAATCTTTACAAGTTTGTATACTTATCCAGTTATTATCTCTTATATTATATCTAGCCAAAAGGTAGTCAGCTGAATATATTTTATTTAAATTTAGCAATTGATTCCAATATTTTAGAACTTCTTCAACCAACACATGGACACCAGCTCCAAAAACAGATGAATACTTTATTAACAGGTTTAGCACTTTCTTTCCCTGATAGGGACTTCCTCAGAAATGACAATGAATTACCCAGCCCTTAAATACACATCACCCATAGTAAATGACCAACCAACATGGAATGGTTTCACATAAGCTCTGGAGTGCTCTGTCTAGAGTCCAATATTTTAGACCTTGTTCCTTAAGATTTAAATTTTTATTTATATTAAATGTTTTTAAACAACCATTGATATAGGTTAAATGAAATATTAAAATTAACAGTTCTTTAACAATATAATTAGATTCAATAACTGTCTTAAACCTACTCATAATATAATTAACAAAAGGAAGAAAACTAAAACAACATTTAATAGTCATACAAAAATTCTTAAGGACCCAATATATTTTATTAAATCTAGACTGAAATTAGAATCTATTTCAAGTCTACTTTTTGAAGCTAAGATTATTTCATGCATTGTTTCCAATCTGAAATATAAGAATCTAGCCATTAGATAGCTGCTTTAATAATAACAGATTTAGCATGTAAATCAGTATTTGGAAAATCAATTCCACCATCTTCCCATCTTTTTATATGCCAGTTAAAAGATATTCTTGATTTTTGTGGATACCACAAAATTTAAGTAAAATAGAGGTTAAATACTTCATAATCATTTTTGACAGAGGCATCAGTAATGAGTGTACGTAAAATACATATTTTGGTAAAATTTTCAGATTAATCAATGTGAGTCCATTTTCCATTATAAAAAAAATAATCTGGTTGTTAATTAATTTAGGCAATATTTCTATTACATTTTTTATAAGTTATCAAAACTGAAGCCTTCCAACTGGATGTAATAATATTTCCTAGATATTTAATTTGTGACTTCTCCCAACTAAAATCCTTATAACTTTTTAGAAGGGCATTTATTTTTTTATTAATGAGTAATGTTTTTGTTATATTATTGTTGAATCTTAAATATTAAATATTTTAAAAACTGTTTATTGAATTAATTACATGCTCCAATGAAGACTCACTATCATCACTGGTTAGCAATATGTCATCTGCAAAAAGCTACATTTTGGAAGTATAATTCCCACCCATGGAGAATCCCTTAATTTTTTGTATTTCATCTTATAACATTTGCAAAGGGTTCAATTATCAAAGCAAATAATAAAGGAGACAATGGGCATCTTTTGTTTGAACCTTTTAAAATTTTAAAGGAGCTAGATAAAAAGGAACCTATTTTAACAAAAGATAATATGTTATTGTACAATTTTGTTATTAATTCTATAAATTCTACAGAGAAATGACATTTGTAAAGAACTTTAAATAAATAAAACCAATTTACAGAAGCAAAAGCTTTATCCAAGTCTAGACTTATTATTGAAAGCTTTTTTTATTTTTATTTGCAATATCTATTAATCAAAACTCTTATGATATTATCTCATACTCTTTTATTTAAAATAAAGCCAGTTTGATTATCTTCAATTGAACCAGGGATAATATGATTTGATTTTTTCACAAGGATAGACATAAGAATTTTATAATCAATATTAAGAAGATAAATTGGATGATAAGAAGAACATGATTTCTGGTCATTATTTTGCTTTCAAATGGGCAAAATCAATGAATATCTCCAAGAGGGAGGGATATTTGATATATTTCTAACTTCATCCATGACTTTTAATGCAATTTTAATGCATTGTCAGTAATTCATTTATATAACTCAGGAACTATATCATTCATCCCTGGACCTATATTAATTTTATGATTTTTAACTTGATTTTTCATTTCTTTAAAAGAAAATGTTTTTTTTTTTAACATTTTGCTCTTTTGTTGACTTATATTTTATATTTTCCTTCAGATAATTGTCAGTTAATATTATTATCCGAGGTAACTTACTATTATTAATTAATTTGCAATGTTTTCTAAAACATTCTAATATATCTTTTAAATGTATTTCTTTTTAACATTGTTTTCCGCATTATATTCAATCTCTTTATTATGATTTACATTATTTAATCTTTTTGATCTAATAGCTAATCAATGCAATTTTTAGGATAAATGGAATAAGGTTATAATTTTAATTTTTCACAATTTATTGAACCCTTATGAGACATTATTTCTAGGTATTTTTTATTTAAAGCCTTTAATTCAGTATTTGCAGTCTTATTATTAGGTTTTAATTTTATTTTATCTATATTTGATTGTAAGATAGTTAACTATTTCCCCATTTTTCCTTTTATGTAAATACCAACTGTTAATTCTGTCATATGTATGCTTTTAATGAATCCCACAAAATGGTGTCTGCCACTTCTTATTATTAGTCTCCATAAATAAATTTATTTAATTTAAAATCATTCCTTAAATCCTCTAATTTTAACTACGTAAGCAGGAATTTTCTGACAAAAAAGCTAAATCATTAGAATTCAAAAAGTATTAAAATAATATAACAAGAACTTTGTTTATATTTGCGTACAAAATCTAAATGAATAATGTGTATAATTAAGGGAATTTGGCAATATTAAATCATGTGTATCTCTTAAATTCATTGCATGTATAAAATGTTCCAGATTTTTAGCATCTTCAGATATTCTAGGCTTTTTATCGTTAGTAGTATCTTGTTCTGATAAAATGCAGTTAAACTGTCCAGCTAATAAAATTCCCCATTTTGAATGTAAAGCTACAATATCTAGATGTTGCTAGCCACTCTAAAATCAGCTCCAGTAATCCAATAGACATTAATAAACATTTTTTTTGTTTATTTCAACTACCGCCAATCCCATCATACCAATTTTTTCTGAATAAGTATCTACAAAATTGGCCATGTTTGATGACTTTTTCCAAAGAATAAGAGTGCCTCTCATTTTTTTAATTAAAGTGTGAGTCCACCAGAATTGAATAATCTTTAAATAACAGTCTATCTAAATTTTAGACAGTAAATGTGTTTCCTGTGGAAAAAAAAACAATATGGGTTTTATTCATTTTTAAATATTTGATTAAGCTACCTCTCTTTAAAGAACTATTAAGACTATTAATAGTCAATGTAATATATTTGTAAACTGACATGTTTAATAATAATCAAGTTAGAAAAAAACAATATTATGAATTAGGTTTAAATATTTATATTTAGTTTTAATAAAGTTTGTTATGGATCAGTTCAATAAACTAAACACTAAAAGAGTAATTATAAAAGTATGTACACCTTCTAACATGGAATAAAATATTCCTGGTTTGATGATGTTATTATACAAACCACTTACAACCATCTCTAAAATACTACCCTTTAACGTTCTATTACTTTCACTTCTTAAAATAGAAATTAATATCAATAAAAAATTGTTAGTCCTTCATGATCTACTGAAATATCTATACCATGAATAGCTACTAACTTTCAAGAACAGTAATATAATATATGTATAAAACTTTCATATCAGCTAAACCCATCTGTTCACCTTCCCCACATGAACCACACCAGATGCATCACATGACAAAGCTCTGTTCAACCTACAATTGATTTCAAACCTTTTACCACCCTTTTAGTAAACTAGAGCAAAGCAAAGGTCCACGTCTATTAAATACATTTAAAGGTATCAAATAAACTAAACATGAATCCATAGGAGTGAGAATATGAGACCACAAACATTGTAACTTTTGAAGTTCAATGATCACTAAGAGTTGGTACACCAAGAACATCAATAATAATGCTTTCAATCAGCTGCCGTGTCTTTTATTCAGACAATGTTATGTCTAAATATGATGTGCATAATATACACTGTCATAACAGACAAGTAAAAACTGTTCACATATAAGCTTCTTATAGTTCAGCCAGTTACATAAACTAATCTAGCATTGTAAGGATCCTATCTATCTATACTTGTGATCTAACTTACAAATTATTCTAATCACATGCACGCTATTAACAAAGTGACTTACTCAAATAAACACATTAAGAATGCTGAGAATGAGTGAAATATGCATCAAGCCAAATTACAGTTTTTAAACTAAATCCAGATAAATACACTTCTAAAATCTTGATCTCTGTTTTGAGACCCAATAAAATGTAAAAGCTGTATATAAAAATATGACTTTACATTAATATTAGCCTTATTATGATGAATTAAATTTTACTTGACTGAACAAAAATAAAGTCACACATGTATTTCAATAGCATAAACTAAAGAGCTAGAAATAACCAATATAATCTACTATCCTGCTGTCAGCCAAAATGGTGGTATTATATCCAAAGTACCACTAATATCAAGACATATGTGGAAAGATTATGTTGATATTTATACCATTGAGTTGTCTCTGTTCTAGCAAGGAGACCTATATGGGATGTAGAATATAATGGTTTAATTTGGTTATTAATATCTTTTAAACTTTGAACATTAACATTTAAGCCAAGGCTCATGAAATATAAGTACACCTTGCTACAACCACACACACACACGCACACACACATATATATATATATATATATATATATATATATATATATATATATATATATATATATATATACCTATATCCATCCATCCATCCATCCATCCATCCATCCATCCATCCATCCATCCATCCATCCATCCATCCATCCATCCATCCATCCATCCATCCATCCATCCAAATAGGTATATACATAGACAGCTACAAGGGCAATTTAAATTCAGCAGATATCCTAAGGCAGTTGTTTAAGATGGTATGAACCTATGTTGTCATTTCTGATATGGTTACTTAGACAAGTGAGTTTGACTGCTAGCTATTCTGCCTAATAAATATGATCTAAAATTTTAGCATTTTAAAGCTTGAGAATGAGGAGCATTGGCATACAGTTTATAAAAACATCTTAAATGCAAATCATAGTAGTACAACTTTTCCACTTAATACATTGAATCAGTAGGACTGATTTGCATTATTACATAAGTCATTGGATGCTTTTATACAAATTAAGTCTGTACTATTTCTATCTTAGGCTCTATACCATTTATTCATTTAAATTTATTCATTTACAAAAACATGAAATAAACATCAAAATTGTTTAAAATATTAACATACAAATACTTATAAAAAGGATTTATGGTTTGTGCATTTTTGTTTTATCTTCTTTTATTCTTAGTATTAACTTGCTGCTGCTCATCCTGACATTCTAAATCCTGACCTGCCAGTTTCCTCTATGTTTAAAGGTCGAGAAGTGCTTCCTCTTCTAAGATGAAACCAACTAGAATTTGGGCTGCTATGGTGAAAATATTGGGTCTATATTAGAACACCAAACATTTTAAATGTCGAGTGTTCTAATATCGACCCATTATCAGTGAACACTGAAAATATCGAAGAAGCAGAAAAACGAATTCTTTCCTAGGGAAAGAATTTGGTTGTCCGTTTCTGTTGCTTCGGTATTTTCAGCGCTCTGGTGGAAAGTTACGGGTCGGGTTCAGGTAAATGTACTATTGTGTGGACATGTGGGTTAGGGCGGGTTAGATGAGTTAGAGTAAGGGCATGGGTCAGGTAAGTGTGCGATTGTGTGGATGTGAGGGTTAGGGTGGGGTAGGTGAGTTAGGGTTAGGGCACATGTGAGGGGACTGTGCGATAGTGATGGACCTTAGGGTTAGGGTTTGGGTTAAGGTAAGTGGATAGTTAGTGGTGTATATATAGTTTAGTTTATGGTTAGGTGTATGAGTTTAGGTGTATGTGTGTGGATTGTTGTTTGTTTGGTGTGTTTGTGTTGTGTGTATGCATTTTGGAACAGCAAATTTTTTCCCTAGGAAAAAAATTCTCTGTTCCGAATGTTCGATGTTTTGTATTTTCGATTGCTAGGGTTCGATATTAGAACACTCGACATTTTGAATGTTCGGTGTTCTAATATAGAAATTTTTGCGCCATAAGTGGCAGAGTTAAAGATGTTAAGATTTGCACTCGGTGTGACTAGGATGGATAGGATTAGGAATCAGTATATTAGAGGGTCAGCTCATGTTGGACAGTTTGGAGACAAAGCAAGAGAGACGAGATTGCGTTGGTTTGGACATGTGCTGAGGAGGGATGATGGGTATATTGGGAAAAAGACGCTAAGGATGGAGCTGCCAGGTAAGAGGAAAAGATGAAGGCCTAAGATAAGGTTTAAAGACGTGGTGAGAGAGGACATGCAGGCGGTTGGTGTGACAGAGCAAGATGCAGAGGATAGGAAGAAATGGAAAGAGATGATCCGCTGTGGCAACCCCTAATGGGAAAAGCTGAAAGATGATGATGATGGTGTTCTAATATAGACCCGAAAATATTCTGTCAAATGAACCTGTTTAAAATAAATTCTCTTCAAAAGAACATATTAAAGTGGGGAAAACTGCATCATTTATTTAATTTAATTTTATTTAATTATTGAAATACAGCTTGGATTCATAATAGGTGAGTCTCAGATTAAGTAAAGCCATTAAGGCAGTTAAAATTAAAACTATATGGTTTTTAAACTTTAGAATAATACCTCACAACATACAAAGAAAAATACTAAATAATTATATTTTACAACCACTGATCAGGTCTATAAAACATTTAACATGAAAATAAACCCCACAGGCATCATATGAACTATGTATATAACATATCTAATTCCTGTCATGACAGCATCCATAAAATGGTGTCTATAACTGAAACAAAACCAAAGCAGGGTTATCATAATAAAGCACTTTTTTAAATTTAAATTTAAATTGGGCGATGCAGTGGTGCAGCAGTTAATGTTGTCGCCTCACAGCAAGAGGTTCTCTGGTTCAATTCTCGGCTGGGGTGCCTTCTGTGTGGAGTTTGCATGTTCTCCCTGCGTTCGCGTGTGTTTCCTCCGGGTACTCCAGTTTCCTCCCACATTCAGAAGACATGCTTCTGGAGCATTTCTCCCCAGGCCTCTGCTGAAAACAGGATCTGTGGAACCTAGTCGGACTTTCCCGGTCAACAAATGTTAAATAAATAAATTGCTATCTATCCAAAACCCAATAATTATTTTATCAACTTAACATATTTATTTAATATAAATACATAATATATTAATTTGTTAAAAGAAGAAATAAAATACTAAAATAAAGGACTACTACTGTAACTGATAAGTCATTTCATTATTAATCTAATCACTGCTGCTGAAAAAGTATATATTATTTATTAGAGAATATATAATGTAAGAAACTATGCACTTATTAATATTCTTAAATTATACATTTAAGTAAAGAAAAAGCTTTTACCTGTTATCTGTTTTGCTTCCAAGAAGAAAATTAAGGCAGTATTTCAGAACAGCAACACAAAAATACAAATAAAATAAAACTAAACCCGAGATTTACTAATCTTCCATGCAGGACTAGCTTAGTCCTGCACTGAAGTGACCATTTAGGAGCAGGACGGCAGCACCATGTATAATAATGAGGTGGGCTGCTTGAACTCCTAATCTTACACAGAGTGTGTAAGAGTGCAGGGGGCATGTCTGAGAGCAGAGCCCTCAGAATATACATGCCTCCACAATGCAGAACAGCAGAAAGGAGTAAAAAATGAGTGAGACCGCTCACAGGTGTCCACATATCCCCAACAACAGTCTCCCATGTGTACAACAGCAACAGTACATATAAATAAAATGAAGAAGCCCTTTTATTTATTTATTTTTAAATCCGATTAAAGCTAATCGTAGGTGTGCGGATGTGCCCATCGCTTAGCTACGGCTAATGTAGCTTAAATGGTGAAGATGATAACAAGAAAGATATATGCAAATGAAGCAGCATATTAATAGTGTAGTGGGCAGAGCATTTACCTTATAAGCAGGCATTCCCGGTTCGAGTTCCACTGCAGCAGATTCCATTTTCCATGGCAAAGCATGGTATGAGTACTATTTATGTTGCATAACCCACTAAATAATATTTTTATGAACTGGAGTACTGCAGTAAATCCACATGTGAGGTGTCAGTGTCATAATGAATAAGGCACTAGTAAGCAGGTTTAAGCACAAATAAGCAGTAGTAAGCATATTTAAGCACTAGTTAGTGGGCGTAAGTCTGTTTGCGTGGTGGTAAGCAATGCCTACATTGGTTAAGCAATTGTAAAGCTAACTCTCTGTAAGCAGATGTAAGGGCAGGTTAGCAGTGCGTAACGTCATGCAAACTCACTTACAAATGCTCAAAAGTGCCTTAATCATTCTGTATCCAACGACCCTTGTTCTGGCCATCAACAAAATAAACAACCATACAGGTCTTGAAACGAGGACCCCATATACCATAGTTACAGTAGTTAACCACCAAGCCATCACAGAAGTACAGAAAAATGAGGTATCAGCAAACAAGTTCTCATCATAGTAAAACCAAACTGAACATGTGAAAGGAATCAGTATACAATTATATGTTCCATAGCCCACTACATAACATAAATATGTGAACTGGAGTACAGCAGTAAGCCCAGAAGTGAGGTGTGATTGTAATAGTGTTGAAGCCCCCAATAAAACACAAGGACCCCATAGAGTGTACGTACACATTAATCGTGGATACCTGGCAGATATATAAGATGCAATGAATAAGAAATCAAAGCCCAAAAGGAAATATAATGCAAAGTCTAATGTAAGCAATGCTAAGCATTGCACAGGCCAGCTTAGGAAGTGTAAGCAATGTGTAGACCAGCTAACTCAATGTGCCCAGTGGTATACCCCTTTAAACAATACCAACCCTAGGTAAGGAGGTTTGCCCATAGCTCAGCCTTTTCAAAACCAGCCAATCATGGAAAAGTGTGGGAAATCAGCCCTAGTTAAACCCAAGAGGTGGGAATACATCTCATAACTTGTTGTAGCTTCCCCTTGCAGGCACTATGGCAGTAAGGAGAGAAGGTGTGTGCTTCCAGGCGCAGCTCTGGTGCATCCAGGCATCCAAGGTCATGGCAGGACTCCTAGTTAAACACCATGCTCCAAGACTGCTGCAGGGCCATAACCAGGCCTCCCAATATAAGGCAGAGGCCTGGAACCATCTCGCCCATGACCTCACCAGTGCCACTGGCATACCCCGAACTGGTGTGCAGGTCAGGCACCACTATGCTGACCTGAAGCAGTGTAAGGGGGACCTCTTGGAGGAGTGGCTCCAAGAGGCTAGAGCATCAGGGGATGTTCCAAACATGTGTAAGTATCACCTCAGTATGTGTGTAATAATTGCCAGCTCAGGTATATCATGGATAGGTATGGCTAAATATTCCTCTTATGTTACCCACTGCTGCAATGGAGTGAGCCTCGAACCAGGATGCCCACATCAGTCGCCTGGCGAGGATGCAATGCGAGACAGGTCAGTAATACTCATGCATTTACTGTCATAGTAAATAAAAATAAAAGTAGTAGTAAATGAATTGCTAGAATAAAACTTGTAATGTTCAAGGCAAGTACTGCATACACTACAGATTATGGCAGTAAGAGTCTCATATTGTTTGTAAGTCAATAAAAGTATAATAGCCTGACAAAACAGGTCTAACTGCTGGACTGTGTGTGTATATCCTGGTGTCATACGGTAATGTAGATATGCAATCATGTAATAGTACTGTAGTATTAAGCACTGTCACCCACACTGTGCACCATAAATTGAATGTGTAGGAATGCCTATATGTGGCAGGTGTAATCCCCAGAGGCCATTTAGTACAACTGAGAGACACATAGACAGTAAACAGGGAAAATGCAGACAACAAAAAAACAAATAGCACATGCAATTGGGCTGTGAACTGTTCTTTGTTTAGCACACACAGACACGGTTCGAATCTGGCCAGTGGTAGTAGTATACATACAGAATAATTCCCCACAACTGTACAGATATGTCCAGAATGTCTATTAAAGTGGCCCATATATGTTGTCTGTCAATCTGTCCCCCTGAGAAATCAGTGGGATGATCCCAGACGTATAGGCAGCAAACAGGAAATACAACTGATTTACACACAGCTATGAGAACAAACCTGGCACACTAGCATCTCCCCAATGCCTTATGTGACTAAGAAGCCACATATTTCCCATTTACACCTCAACTTTTCAAGCTGTGGTCAGAGTGTGTACAGTAACAGAGTGCATAATAGTAATGTGGAATCTGGTACTGTGTGTGAGAATATTCAGGTAGTGCTAATAAACATTCCTCCCACAGGTCTCTCAGATACCAACACTGTGCCCAGAAATACAAGAATGATATGCAGTTGCTGTGAATAATGAGGTATTACACATCACTGTCACCCACACTGTCCTACAAAATAAAACTGTCTAGGAAATCTGTATAAGAGTGTTGTAATCAAGGTCAGAATGCAAAAGCACAGGGGATTAATAAGACAGAAAGCAGATAGGAGATATGCATCAATATCTATATAGCAGACACAACTGTGATGGACAGTGTTTAAGCTGTAGCAGACATAGCCATTGTCTGAATCCTGGGAGTGGAATTAGGCTGCATACAGATTCATACCCTACAAGTGTACAGATGAGACCAGAATGTCCAGTATATGTGTCCATATCTTCAGCCTGTTGCCCTGTCCCCTGATAAGTCTGTGGGATGATACCAGATGTTTAGACAGCAAACAGGGAATACAAGTGATTGGCAAACATCTATTAGAGCACACCTGTCACTGTAGCAACCCCCGAAACTGTTAGGAGAGTAATATGTCAAGTATGTCCTATCTACAATCCCATGTTGTCAAGCTGCGACCAGAGTGTGTACAGTAACAGAGTGAAATGTATGTGCATGATACTAATGTGTAATCTGTAACTTTGTGTGGCAACAGTCAGGTAGTGCTAAGAAACATTTCTCCCACAGGTACGTTGAATACGAACACTGTGCTGTGAAATACAGACCATTATAACCTGTACTGGTACTGTTCACTCTAGTATTGTAGGGAATTGTGAGTGTTGCATTTTCTCTGAATAATAAAGTATCATTGGTCGCTGTCACCCTCACTGTGCTACATAATATAACTGTGTAGGAAAGCATGTATATGTGTGTGTCAGGTCACTAAAGGTGGAAGAGGGAAATATTCTAGATATGTCCAGCACACTAGTATGTGATCAACACATGGCCAGAGTCTGTGCAGGAAGAGTTGGATAGCATAGTGCAAAACATCAACCCAGAATCCGGGAGTATGTGCAAAAAACAGTTAGTTAGTGTTAACAAACATTCCCTCCACAGGTATACCAGGTAAGAGGTGTATGCTGCAGGTAATACCGGTTCATGTGTAATGATGATGACAGCCATATCACTGTCCAAAGTAAGGCTATAGGGTAGTGTAGTAAGACTTGTATGGTACAGATAACAGCACTGAAAAGAAAAGCAATGTGGACTACAGGAACATACTAGTTGCTAATTGTCATCTTTCTCTCCCCCATCATATCTGCAACAATAATCAACACACCCACTCCAACCAGTATTTAATGATACCTATGTTCTGATAATGTCCAATTGTTTGATAAAATGTTAATGGGTCCCATGCATGTGCTATATTGAATTATTCCAACATTGGTGGTAAGGTGCCATCAATGTACCTGCATGCTGTTCTTATTACCACAGTGGTCCCAAATATGTATGTGTTCTGTTTGCTATGCAACTGTTCCGTATCTGGTATCTGGGTTAATGGGAATATCTATGCATGCTGTTATACCGAACCCTGGAATGTGCTGACTATTACTAACCCACAAATGATGAAATGTAAACACTATAGCATGCTTGGGAAGGCCGGTTCCAATGGATCCACCTGTCTCACCTCAGATGGCAGTGGCACTGGGCACCAGCATGTCTGGGACCCAACCTGGGACCTCCCTGTCTGTGGGTCCTGCAACACGTTCGGGTGGAACCACCTCAGGGGATGGAGCTCGCCCCCACTGGGGGTGGGTGCAGACAGGCACCTGTCACCCATCACCAGGTCGGGGTCATGGTGCATAGAGCGATCAATGAGCATGAGCAGTATGGTGATCTTCTATGCCAGCTCGAGGGCTGCATTTCGTGATTAGAGAGTCAGCCTGGCTGTGCAACTCAGCCCCCAGCACAGCCACCTTTGGGACTGTGAAGGTGCAGTGGTGACTGCCCATGGGTGGGTACTTCAGTCCCACTGATACCACTAGGGGGCTTGTGGGCTTCAGATATCCCAACACCCCTCCCCATCAAGGTTTTTACCCATCACATGTGTCATATACTGCCCCTGTATGCATCTTGTTTTTCTTTTCTGTTAACCTACTGATCCTACCTACCTAAATATACTTACTACCCCTCCCCAGCATCCCACTCTCACCTGAAAAAAAATGGGCAATCTGTTCACCCTCAAAAATCTAGCCCCATACATAGCTGTCCATTTCGCACACTGGACACATGTAATCCAGTTTAATTGGCTTCACAACTTATTATTGTTGTCCTCACCACTCTCCCAGGGGTTTGACCATCCAAACCTACCTCCAAATACAGTGTATATGAACAGCTGTTGCTGTAGAGGAAATGGGCAGCTATGGACCTTCTCTACACCCTTCCTGCATATCCCTAGCTATTTTCCCTGCTGTCTTTCCCTCTTTGTGCTACTTTTTCACCACTTTTCAATCAACCCTCTTTTCTTTTCTTTTAAAGTAATTAGGGTGGGGGTAAGTGGGAGTAAGCACTTTTAAGCAGCATTAAGTTGGTTTAAGCCTGTTTTCGTGGGGGTAAGCAATGCCTACACAGGTTAAGCAATACAGAAGCTAACTGAGTATAAGAAACTGTAACCTGAAGTTAGCAGTACTTACCTAAGAGCAAACCCGAGCAAACCCGCTTACAACTGCTTTAAAGTGCCTTAATCACTCTGTAGTTAACCGCCCATGTTCTGCCCAGCAACAAAATAAACAGCCTTTGCAAGGCTCGAACCGAGTACACCATAGCCAAAGTTATTTATCACTAAGCCATGCCTGATATACAAAACCCTGATGTTTTCATAAACATATCATCCAGCCCAGACATTAAACAGTACAGAGAATGTATTCCACCATTTAGATGTATGTGTGTGTAAATATATTAATATCTAAACAGATATAACATATCTATATATGTGTGTCTGTATATATAGATATATATATCTATCTATATATATATATATATATTTATTAATATATGTATATATATATATACATATATATAAATACATCTGAACATATATACATGCAAAAGGGTACATCACATATATATATATATATATATATATATATATATATATATATATATATATATATATATGTCTACATCTATATGTCAACATATACACAGCAAGCTACATATATGTAAGCAGATATATATATCTATGTAGGTATTTACGGACATAGCTATATATATATGTAAGCAGATATATATATATATATATATATATATATATATATATATATATATATATATATATATATATATATATATATATATATATATATATATATATGTATATATATATATATATATAGGTATATATGGACATACATGTGTAGATATCAATGGGAGATTAACTAAAACATATATGTCCACATGCACCGTTAATGGGGTTGAGAGGCCCCAAACAATATACGTCTTGTACAAATAGGTATACCCTCCTCCCCACAGCCAAACACATCCGCCGTGCAAAACACTACCAGGTGTTGCAGATCCCATAACCAGGACCTGACACGACATGGGCATCAAGATGTTAACAGTACTACATCCCACATGTATGATGTCAGGCTGGTATTGGTAATATATCATGCAGTACAGTCTGGCTCCCATCGAAAATGTAAATAGTGGAAGCTATCAACATCCCCAGGATAGATATACACAGACACATATACGCATATATGCAGATAAAGATATACACACATATATATATATATATATATATATATATATATATATATCTGTGTGTGTGTGTATACATATATATATAGATATACATGTGACTACACATACACACTTAGAGATATGTACAGGAAGATACATATGTAGTTGGTGCACACAATATGGAACAGCCACTATGCCTACAGTTAACACCTTAACAACTGGAGACTGGATGAGCCACCCATACAAATGGCAGTCGTTGCCTGCAACATATACCCACAGAGAGGTCATAGGATAACACACAACACACAGGTCTGCAGAAATGGAAAACAATTGTTTGTGTACTATTACAGATTTATATGCGATGTCATATAACTGTTCAGACACTGATATCCATAAAAAAGAGTAATGCAACTGTGAAACAGTTTTACTAATACAGTAGTCTGGAAAGGTTCACAACTGTTGCTGTCTAGGCCAAGCCCTTCAATTAGTACAATAGTAAAGACAGATTGGGCCACAGGATACCAAACAATCAACAGTAAGTAATGCAGGTGTATAGTACAGCAGCCTTTATCTACATTCTGTTCACAATCACTAGATGGTAAAGTCTTCAGATGACCAAATGGGATGTCACTGTTACATAACAAGGCATAACTGATGCCATCACAAGCACACTGACAAACAGAAAAGTCTGTATGGCAGGAGGCAGTATGCCTGCATTAATCCAATTTATGTAAGTAATGTCAATATAGGTGAATTGTATGGTACTGTATATCCAGATACCTTAAGGCAGCTCACACCTGATACCCTCACATATTGTAACAGCCTAGGTTATTTATGGTGCATCCCCCCTAGACTCAGTAATACAAACCCATATACCACTGTTACATATGGACACACATGTATGGTATAGGTGAAGCCCACACATATATGGCCCCATCCCCACCATATGTGTGGGGAATACAACAACAGTGGACTGTTGGAAGGAATGGCAGTGTGATATATGTATATGTGCATATGTATCACTATCTGTATATGTGTAGCCATATATTGCTCTGTATATATGCATATACATACCCATCTATATATGTCGATATGTATATGTGTATATATCTATACAGATATCTGGATAATTATATATACATATATTTCCACCATATCCCTAAACATGGAGTGTAACCTACCTCAGCCCCATAGTCCCAATTACATAGTGCAAGAGGATGTCAGGTATGTCTGGCAGGTACATCAGTAGACTATTGCTACTGTAATAGTGATTGTCTTCACAGACATGGTGTGTGTGGGAAGTCACATCTGCTTTTCACATGTGCTCCTTTGGCTAGTGACAGACATCCTAAGGACATCATAGTACAGTACCACTGCTAGCACGTAATGCTACTGTGGACTACAGCAGAGATATTGGCCAATATATGTGGACATTCTGACCCACTTTGATCAGTCCAGAGGTATACACAGAACGTCTTAGTACAAAACATGTGGACCAAGTCTAACAATGTGGATGTTAACAGCCATGTAGATGGGTATAACATGTAATGACTGGTAAACATATGCCCCCATAGGTTAGGCATTCACATACCCCTGTCTGTCCTGACACATACTAACCACTGGTACAAAGGTGCCATGGCCACATACTACCCACTAGATATTGACATACATTTGTACAGCATCCCACTGCTCTGTCTGGCATACATGACTGGTAAGGGAGGCCCGGCAGCAGTATATCTGGCAAGTATCTGGACATGACATCTCACTGGGTAAGTACAGTTAGCTGCTAAGCATGTAACAAAGCACTACGCAGGCTATAGGCAGACTGGCTCAACACTGGCCTACATTTTCTATGGGGGAATGCACATGTACCTGCATATATAGCGGGAGCTACAGACATGTCACAGCACAGGGTATGATACACCTGTGTGACAGTGCATAGCTACATCCAATGTTAACACAGCCACAGCCAAATATGGTATGTTAGCATATTATTACAGTATATGGACTATCTGTTCAGCACCATCCTCATATGTGCCACTCATACACAAACCCTACATATACTGGGCCACTACACAGTGTGATCTAATGTCTGTCTGTGGTTTGGGACATGCGTGTGTATGGCCCTACAAACATCTAGGCTGATATGGTGACATACAGTGGAGCAGCATGTAGCATCAGATATGATGGGACCAAGAACAATGACATCTACCACAGTCTGTACACAAGTCAAAGTACATATTAACATTACACACACTGTTGACATTTACCATATTATGCATACTTCAGTACTGTACACACAACCACAGAATGTCCAGGTTATGTAATCAAATATAACCCATACTGTACATAACATGTACAGCAGTCTGATATCTCACTGGCTTGTTATTAGATATGATGGCACTAATTATGGTGTACAGCACATATGCACCTCTTTATGCTTGACATATGTACAAAGGTTGACAGAGGTGTGGCTGGAAGCACATACATAGGGCCAGTATTTACACGTTGCTGTGATAATCTCATACATTTACTGTTGTAACAGGGTTTGTTGCAACATATGTCCTATGAGGGATATGAAGTCAGTAACTGTCACGGTTCCACCATCAACAGACTGTAATCCTCACACTACCTTCTGCAGATCACAAATAGGTGCTCTGTGGGTAACACATGAAACCAAAGGCACCACACGCTAAGCAGTCTGCAGATGACCATACAGATGGGGATTTCTCATACACAGAGCACTGACATGGTGGGTATTGCAACATGTAGGGCATTCATATCCACACACACCCTGTTAAACCAACATTACTCCAAAAGCAGTATAGCAGCACTTACAGTCTGTAGTCAGGTCAGGCACATCCCCCTCCTGTGCGTTGCCCTGTTTCCACAGTGTATGTTGTTAGAGGTAAATCCCCAATCCATCTGAGATGCTGTTTGCCAAACAACAGATTGAGTTCCTGCTCACAGAGAATGGAAAGACCCAACACCAACATGACGTTCCCAGATACTGGAGTGTGTTTCCATGCAATTGGCTATGGGAATGTTACCACAGCTGCTCCACATGCAATAAGCTAGAGGAGGGCTGCAATTCATGCAGAGGCCATCAGCTGATCATGAGTATCACTTAAAATACACATGCTGCTGCCTAAGCAAAGCAGGTGTAGGTCTTCACATACACCAGGGAGGGAGTGAGAGAGGCAGACAGAGTCAAAGACAAGTCAGAGAGGGGTGGGAGAGTAAAACCTAAGCATGTTTCTGTCACACACCTACCAGCACAGGGTATAAAACCCCTGACGACTATGTAGTGCTATCACATTTCCATGCAGTTATTGTATGCGCCACATAGCTTACATGGTGAGGAGCCCTCAGAAAGTATATGTGATGGTGAGTGACATCTGCAACAGGGATATGGTAGCTATACAGTAGGTGTAGTACACGTGCCTGTCTGCATGAACAGGTGCCAGTGACAACACAGCCACACTCTCACAGGGACGCACACCCATTGACACACTTGGCAGGGCCAGGAATACAACTCATCACTAGTGAAATTGCCACAACACATTACTGTGCAGGTATCACATGCACCACAGGGGTCATACGGAGGTTATATAGGCAAAGTGTATGGGGAGGTGCCTGACATCAGACAGCATGCTTCAGTATGTCAGTGGGGGTTGTAGTGAGTGTGAATGTGATCATACGCATCATACAACACACACACACACACACACACACACACACACACACACACACACACACACACACACACACACACACACACAGGGTGACCGTACTGACATGCATGGGTGCATTTCTTCATGGGTGCGTGGAGGTTGACTGTGCCAGACAGCTATACAAGGCTAGGTGATGGGTATACCTTGGCATCAGGCCACATGACAATGGTCTGCATTGTGGCTAAGGGGTGTAGTTTCTGGATTTGCCCACACAGGTGAGTATTGAATCCACCATCCAGTCACCTGGGTGACTATTGTGTGTGGCTAATGCTGTGCATCACTTGCCATGTATGTGTTCCTTAGTCCATACCATGGACAGCGTCTGTGATGTGCACACCTCCCACATGCATGTAGAATGACATGTGGAACTGTACCTGGGGTGTCTGGCCTCTGTTGTGTACACAGATTATAATCAGATGTGCCAGTCTTGGCCTCCTGTGGCGGGAGCAGGTAATGGGCAGCAGTTTTACCCTGCACCTACATTAATAGCATGCTAAATACATCCCCTGGTATCAGTGGCATATGTCCATACAGGGCATGTTTTCAGGCATGGTATGTCCTTTGTGGGTAACATTTGATGGCACCATAGGTGTTGCAGGTGTCCAGTGGGCAACATGGGGAAGGTGCACTGTCTGCATGTATGTGGCTATTGGACAGATGGACAGTGTGCCATGCCCTCTGTAGCCCACTGCAATCACTCCAGAGTTACTATCAGTGGGCAATATGCAGTGTACTACCAACATATTGGTTGTTGCCTAGGCAAGTGTGTGTGTGTGTGTGTGTGTGTGTGTGTGTGTGTGTGTGTGTGTGTGTGTGTGTGTGTGTGTGTGTGTATATGTATGAGACATGGGTTGAGAGTGTTCTCTGGGTAATACTGGTGTTGCTAACTGTGTTTGCCTGGCCTTGATGTCACATGTATGCGTATGGATCTGCACCCCAGCCACTCGGCTATTTCATATCTGTTATTCCTGTATGGTGGACATTGTGATATATACTAGTGCCACCATATAAGAAATTTGCAAAACCAACTCCACATTGGGCCCAGTTGTTACAGACTCACAACCACCTCCACACAAGATATGAGTTACAAACACAGACACACGCACACACACACACACACACACACACACACACACACACACACACACACACACACACACACACACACACACACACAGCTGTCATGCTGGGATTAGAGCTCCTACCTAATTTATTACACTACAGGACTACACAGTTATAGTATGCGCCATGGAGATTACTGGACTACACCTTCCCAAAAGGTGTAGTTAACATAGGATGATATCAGCAGGATTCCCAAAGTAGGGCATTTGAATTGTAGGGAGTGTGGCTAGGCTAAAATGCATTGCTCCCTACACAGACATTGAAACACACACAATACATCCACAACCGACATGTGTGGGTATAAAACCCCTAACAGAGATCTATATCACACTACAGCATGGAGCTGTTATAGGACGCACCACGGGGATTACTGGAGAACTCCTCCCCAAAGGTGTATTTCACAATGAATGACATCAGCAGGCTTGACAAAGTAGGGCACTAACATCTGCAACTGCCAGATATGTCTGGTCCACTGGTGTTTGCAAACATGGCCTTCATGTGTTTAAGTGTGTAAGCATGCCCAGTATGACCTTACAGTGGGTTGTTGACTGTCATTACTAACAGTTAAGCTATCATTAGTCAGTAGCTCATCAACCATGATCACTGCTGACATATATTCTGCGTGTATTCATATTTCTAGCCTGAAAATGTAAATAATGTTTTAATATGTCTTGTCTGTCTAAAAATTCCTACATGTAAATATCTTGTATGTCTTGTCTGTCTATAAATTCCCACATGTAAAGATATATTGGTATTCTTCACTGCTAGATTGTTCTTATAATTCTATTTAAAACATGTATTATTGTTATAATTGTGGAGCTTTTCTCCCCAGGCCTCCACTGTAAATGGACCTAGTCCAGTTCGACTTTCACGGTAAACAAATGTAAAATAAATAAATAAATTTCTCTAGTGTGTGAGCATGCGCAGTATGCCCATCTGTATTGAATGTGTGGATCAAGTCCAGGTAGTCTGTACTGCAGTGCTGACCTATGTGTTGTAGACCTACAGGTAGCATACTGTTTCTGCAGGGTATCCGTCAATCAATTGGCATTGATGGTTACTACATTTCTACATAGGATGGGGGGCACACCTGACTATTTCTACATTTCTACTCAGGATTGGGGTGCACACCTGATTGTTACTACATTTCTACGTAGGATGGGGGCCACACCTGACTATTTCTATATTTCTACACAGGTTTGGGGGGCACACCTGACTATTACTACATTTCTACATAGGATGAGGGGCACACCTGACTATTTCTACATTTCTACACAGGTTTGGGGGGCACACCTGACTGTTACTACATGTCTACATAGGATGGGGGGGCACACCTGACACTTGTACACATTTGCTATGACTGTACTGGTATGTCAGGTACTCCATGTCATTCTGTAGTCTTACCTATCATGCTGCCCAGAGGCGTACCAGTGTACTACAGATCTTAGCTTTTATTTACCTACATATTAGTTTCAGACTTCCTACCCATTAGAACTAACATCCCACTGCCTTACCTGCTGTAGTCTGTCTGTGTAGGCCTGGGGGAGGTTACCCATAGGCATCATTCAGAGGCAATACCACAGCCTTTGTTTGTGTTTGTCTACACCTGTCCTGCTGGCTGTAACTGTTGTTGGGTATGTGAACCCCCTGACTGGCATGTGTGAGTCACATATCTTGTGGGTGTCCCAGTATTGAGGGTGGTGTTGCAGGGCTACCTATGTTGGATGCACATAGTACACTTCCTACACATGGCTGAGCACAGGTAGTGTAATGTTTGGCATCCCTTCTATGGTATGTGAGTCAGAGAGAAGTGTTATTCCCTGGGTCCCTCCTGTGTCAGTGTATGTGCTATCCGTTGCCTCTTTGCCAAGGCCAGGGCATACTGGCCATGCCTCCTTCTGCCTACTGGAGAAGGCTCAGGATGTTCATAGGTTCATAGGTTCATAGGTTCATAGGTTTATACTAGGCTATCTGCCCTAAGGCATTTATAAGCCTAGCCCAAAGTTTCATAAGGTACGCCACCCCTTATATGAAAAATACTGTGCCCATTAGTTTGTTGTGCCTCTGTCCAGCAGTGACACAGAGATGATTCCTGGGGTAAACCTACTATCTCCCATCCACAGGTCAAGATTTCTCTTGAACAGAGCCAGCGAGGTGCTCTGCCTCACATGGACCGGGATTTTATTCCACAGCACAGGGAGTCTCTGAGTGATAAATCTATCCCTCCAGCACGTCCTATTTATATCCGCTAAGGTTTAAGTCGCTTGCTCTAGTGGTTTTGGTGGATTTGGATTTTTGAGGTGGAGCATGTCCATTAATTCGGGTTGGACATGGCCTTGTATGTCAGGCACATGTCACCTCTGAGCAGATGGTATGCGACTGAATAGAGCTGGAGTTTCTTCAATCTGGCAGCATATGACACATTTTGGAGTCCCTTTATCCTTTTGGTGAGGAACTTTTGGTCTCTCCAATTGCTGCAGATGTCGGGTGAGATACATCCCGAATGGGGCATTGTACTCGATCATTGGTCTGATAAGTGAAGAGTACAGGGAACAATGACCTCACTAGATCTGGATGTGAATCCCTTCATGATCAGGTGGGCAATGTAGAAGGTCTTTCTAACCACTTTAGCAATGTGAGTGTCAAAGAAAGGCCACTGTCAACCTGGGTCCCCAGGTCCTTGATAACCTCTTCTGTGCTTAGTGGATTGCCACCTATATGGTAGCTTGGGGTTACCTTGTTTTTCGAAGGCTATGACTATACATTTTTGTCATTTAACTTCAGGCCATGGCTCTGGCACCAGCTATCTGTTCGTGAGTCCCTTCTGAAGGATATCCATGTCCGATGCACTTTCCACTATGGCCAGTTTGCAGTCGTCTGCAAACTTTGTCAGCCAAACTCCTCCCATGTTGGCCTGTACTTCTGAGAAGTAGATGCGAACAATAGCTGCCAAGGACCGAGCCCTGTGGGACACCACTTGTGACCGCTTGGAGTCTGACATAGCCAGCCACTCTAACCCTGTGGGCTCTGTCCTTAAGCCAGTTTGTAACCCATCTTGTGACATATGGGTTTACATTTAAGCTGTAAGTTTACAATACCCAAGTGGGTATTGTGTCAAAAGCCTTGCAAGGTCAAGGTAGGCTGTATGGACTGCCTTTCTCATCAATGGCCTTGGTGACTGTTTCAAGAAGTCGACCAAGTTCAAAAGGCATGATCTGCCCTTGACGGCCAAACTGGGTCGGGTCCAATGTCTGCAAGTCCCTATATCTTTGTTTATGAGCTCCATTATGATCCTCCAAAGCTTTGCAGACTAGACTTGTTAAGCTTATGGGGTGGTAATTACCAGGGTCCGTAGAGGCACCGCCTTTGTGGAGTGGGACTACAGTTGCTGTACGCCACTCCTTGGGCACGTATCCTGTGGTAAGGCTGAGATTGCCTTATGTGCGGGTTTAATTCCTCATTTAGCTCATGTAGCACACAGCTGGGGACACCATCTGGTCCCATTGATGCTGTGTTTTTAGCTTTAGAGAGAGCAGCTTTCACCTGCGCATTTGAGATGTCTGGGAGGCTACTTCCGCTGGATAGTTATCTCTCTCCTTTGGGGAGAGGGGTGACGTTTGCACTGAACCTGTCTGCCAGTATGTTGGCAATGTCTGTGGGTTCAGTGATTTTTGTATCATTTTGGACTAATTCTGAGCATATATGGGAGTTTCCACCCAGGTTCCTAACATAGCTGAAAAAGGCCTTATGATTGTCCTTTGAATCCATGGCAATTTATCTCTCAAAATTGGCCTTAGTTGATTTTATGAGTGCTCGTATTTTTTTACTAATAATGATCAGGGGTGACTTCCCTTTTATGGATTTTGTTCTATCATGTAATAGTTCCTCCTCCGAGTCACTCTGTGCCTGTGCAGGCCTTGGCAATGGTGGGGGGGCTGTGTGGCCCTGCCCCGTGCTGTTCCTGCTGCAGCTGTTTTCACAGGATCATATTGTGTAGCATAACACATACAAGGACAAGTTAGGTACATGTAACTGGTGAGTACTGCAAGGCTCCACCAGATGTGTCCAGGCACAGGAACCGTGACTTCAGCATCCCAAACAAATGCTCTACTATAATTCTGGTCTGTGCGTGTGTCTCATTATGGAGTTCTTGTTTGGGTGTGTGCATTTCTGATGGGTGTCTTCAGCCACAGCTCCAGTGCGTATCCAGCATCCCCCACTAGGTGACTGTGAGGGATGTCCCCATTGGCAAATCTCTGGTACAGCTGTGTCAGATGCCAGATGTGGGAATTGTGATAGCTTCCAGGGCAGCCAGCACATACATTCTTTATTATGGCCTGGGCATCACACATGACCTTGCAGTTTATGGAGGGGAAGCCCTTGTGGTTGATGTAGACCCTACCCAGCTCACCAGGTGGTGCTTTGATGCATATGTGCGTGCAGTCTATAGCACCCACTACATCAGGGTATTCTGCTATTTGGTGAAACAGTTACATATTGCTGGCCAATGCCTTATGGGTGTTGGGGAAATATATGTGCTCACCAACATGTGCTGACATGGCATCCAGGAAGTGGTGAAGTACACTGGATGCTGATGGCTGTGATATCCCCATCATATCCCCAGTTGGCATTTGGAAGGTACCTGTAGCTAGTATTCTTAGGCCTACTCATACCTTCGTATCCACTGGGATGGGTTCCCCTCTGTTATTTCTGTGTGTCAGGTGTGGCTGGCACAGCTCAACAATTTGCTGTAGGAGGTCACTGTCCACCCTATAGTGCTCAACTATCTGCAGATCATGTAGCCCCTGGTAGGTTACCCTGGGTCTGTACACTCTTCTCCATCTCCTTACTGTGGGTTGGTGGACAGCATTCACATCCTCACCACCCTCAGCCTCTTCCACAAGTTGCTGTAAGATAGTTATTGCAGCCCCTATCATTTTGATGTTGTGAGTGTTAAAGGTTCCCCGCTTGTTTACACTGGTGGTGTAGAGTGTGGGAAAAACCAGAGGGGAAGATGTTTGCATAGTTTATAGTAGTGTTCTGGGCTGGGCTGGTCTGCTGCCTGTGTAATTAGCTGATTCTGATACATTTCACCTGCCAGCTATGCTTGTTCTACTTAATTACCTTCCTACTGCTGTTTTCCTTTTCCATTGCCTTCCTGTTTATGTCCGGGGGTGTGCCACACAAACAGAGTGCTCAAATGTGCACAGTGCTGCTATTTCCTGGTTTAACTTTTTTTTCTTCCTTTAAAACCTGGTGAGCGGCACGCACACCCACTTAGGCAATGTAAAGAGTGCTAGGTAGATTCAGACACAACCCCTAGCTTAGCTGTGCTGATCTAAGAGCAAACCCGAGCCACAGGGCTCCAATTTGCTTACAGCATGCCTGACACACTCCCCATGATGTCACCTAACTCCTATTATTGCACCAAGCTATTCCTACTCTTACACTGTTGGGACCTGACTTACATTCTGGGGAAAACTGGGATTCACTATCATTCCCCTCATTTGCATAGGATTGCCTGCTAATGCATAGTTACATGTCTCACACTGAGCCTCCCCCCTTAGTAACCACTACTCACTGGTCATGTTGTCTTATACCTGCCATTGACTTGCATGGCAGAATACTGATTTTAGTTAGAATGCTTAATTTAGGTTTATTTTGTTATTTTCACCCCGATCCCATTTGTGCGCCACTGTTCTACTCTTAAACAGCTGAGGTCGGCTAAAAAAAATAAATGTTGATTTTTGTATTTTTTTCACTGTTTGCAATGCTAATGGCCTTATACTTGGCCATTGGCATGCTTACTACATGATATGCAGCCTTTATTTGGAGATGTCACAGCTCCGTTCTGGAGTTTGCAGAAATGTACTCAGTTACTAACTGAGTACATTTCTCCAGATTGCACTAGTCCTGCATGGCCGGTTGCAAGCTTCCTGGGTCGCAAAATCACCTCATTTGCATGAATTTCTCCTGCAAATGGGGTGATTTGCATACAGGGGATTAGTTTGTGCAGGACTATTGCAGGAGCACTCGTGCATGCCCCTGCAGGCTGTTCCTGGATTGCACGGCAGACATATTGCCTGCTAGAGCTTCTGCCCTGATCTTGCACGCTGTGCAAGGCATAGAAAATCCGGGGGTAAGTTATTCATTTTCTTTTTTTTTTTTTGCTGTTCTCTTCTTTAATTTGCCAACCATTTCCAGATGCTTATCTCTTTACAGTTATTAAAGAACAGTCCAATTATTCAGATTAGTGTAAAAGTTTGCTCTTCTGAGTAAAGTCCAAAGCTTCTTCAAGACTATTAAACTATTAAATTTTATAAAGTTTTTTTTTGTCCTTCAGGAAGAAAAATTGTAAAATAATTTGAGATCTGATGTTCAACTTCTTTAGGCTATTAATTAAATGAATGCATGCCTTTCTTTTAGAAATCACTGATGAGGTATAATCATTAACAAATCTGATGTTGTTTCCTTTCATTTTTACTGGGGAACTTGACCAGGCTGTCTTTAAGAACCAGATCCTAGTCTTGAGTTGAAAGAAATTTTACAACTATAGATCTGGGAGTGGTGGAATTATTTTATAAAAGGTGTTTAAGAGAGACATATGAACTCACTCTATAGCAAAACAGAGAGGTTCTTTCAGATTTAATATTTTTGCTAACCAGTTATTTAAGAAATGTATCATATTATTTCTTTATTTCTCCAATATTCCATACATTCAGATATTATTCCTTGTGGATCTGTTTTCCAGATCTTCCACCTTTTCCAAGAGTAGAGTATTTTGTTTCAGGATAAATTCAACATGGTTTTCATTTTCAGATGACCTGGCATCTAAGTCATTCACTGACTCTTCTATAGATGAGATCTAAACTGATTGCTTCTTAATAACTTTGCTCAGGAAATTCAGTTGTTTCTTACATTATTCTTTTATGTTATCCACTTTTCCTTCAAGCTTATCCATTTTAATTGAGAGATCCTGAATACTTGTAAGAATAGTTTAAAGCTCTTTCTTCATCGAGCTCTCCTGTGAAGAGACTTTTTTTTTTTTCAAAACAGGTTTATTGTTTTAACATACAAGAGAAATATCATAACAATGTTATACAAGTAATTAAAAATAGATATGATTATAACATTCAACAAAACAACCAAAGTATTTACAAAGACATCCACTACAATCAGATCAATTAATTAAACTAAAATACCATGCTATTGAAATTAAGATTTTTTAACAGATTTTGTAAATTATCCCATACAATATAATAAGATGTTTTTCTAGTTGTTCTTGACCTAATTGTGTTTATTTCCATATGGCACACTATATTCATAACATTTTTAAATTCATTGAACGAAGGAGGTGTATCTGAAATCCAATTTCTGGTTATTATTTTCCTAGCCACTGCTAGAATAGACCATAACAAGGGAAGCTTAACCTTTTTAACACTTTGAGGTACAGGTGTGTTGAATAATATAAGAGATTTAGAAATAATGAAATTATCTGTAAAAAGAGCCTGCAAAAATTCATTAATTGACTTCCAATATTCTTTCAATTTTATACAGTCATGAAACATATGAGCCCAGTCAGCATTAATTTCTACATTACATCTTTTACATAGATTATCTTTATTATTTATTTTATTAATCATCAAAGGTGTATAAAAAGATCTATGTAAAAATTCCCATGTATAAAGTCTCCAGACAATGGAAGACGTAGTTCTATAGGCAGATTCCAATATATATTGTTTATCTTGTTGATTTGGTGGGTCTCCATTAATGGAAGTTAAATAATTCCAGTATGTATCTACACTGTAAAAAGTTTCTTGTCTGATAATTTTGTGTATGTATGAAAGCTTACCTTTATCAGAAACTTTATGTTGTAAATTTAATATCAAGTAATCAATCAGTGTTGGAATAGATTCTTTAACTGTTATAGACATTAGATCTATTTTATTAATGAGATGTTGTCTAAAGGTCTGAACCTCTAACCAGCAAGTTTCTCTTAGATCAAATTCTTGTTTTAAGAAATCTAGATTTTTAACTTTATTATCAGATATCAACTGATACCAGTACTTTAGATCATTATCTATAGCTAAATGAGTTCCTTCAGAAGTAGATGACAAAAGTATACCCTGAGTATACATTATAGGGAATATAATAAAATTCCATTCCCTATATTTAGGGTGCATGAATATAAAGTTACGATAGCTAATAATAATATTTAATGGATAACAAACCATATATTTAGGTGTAATAGGTGAAGTACAAAATTCCTTTAGTAACCATAACATGGAGTTATTTACAATCATTTTTTTATGTGTTAAGGAGATTTTCATGAAGTGCATACTAATTAGCTCCCAGTAATCTTTTCATTTTGCAACATATGACTGATCTATTAATAAAGTAATAACTTTTACAATAGAAGAGATAGTATATAAATTAAAGTCTGGAAAAGAAATACCCCCTTGAGACCAGCTATTAGTATGTTTCTTTAATGCAATCCTAGGTCTATTAGGTGCCCATAGGAAATTTAACATTAGTGTATTCAATTTCTTGATAATTATTTTTGTAGGTGGTAGTATTATTGATTGTATTAAGTATAAAATCTTGGGGAATATTATCATTTTAATAATTGTAAGTCTCTCTCCTCCATAGTAAAAAACATATTATTCCAGGTATTAAAATATTTTGTATATTAAGAAAACAGGTATTATAATTATTATATATAATAGATTTAATATCTTTAGATAGTATTATACCTAAATAAGTTATCTGACCTGAATTGGGTACATATTTAGTAAAATCACTAATGAGAATATTTTTTCGTCTATATATAGGTAGTATTTTAGTTTTTTCTTCATTGAATATTAAACCAGAAATACTTTTAAAATTCATCATTTTGTCAAATAAAGACTGCATAGAAGAATTAGATCGTGCTGATGTAATTAGAACATCATCTGCAAAAAGTTGAATTTTGGATGTTGTATTTTCATCTATTTCAAAACCCTCTATGTCAGTACTGTTTCTGATCAAATTAGCCCAAGGCTCCATTACTAAAGTGAATAATAGTGGAGAAAGTGGACATCCTTGTTTTGTACCTTTAAAAATGGGTATTTTTTGTGAGACATATGTTCCTACCTTAATATAAGCCAATGTTCCTTTGTATAAATGCTCAATTAGATTTACAAATGCATCTGAGAAGTTTGTGCACTTCAGTAAGGTAAACAGATAGTCCCAACTTACTGAATCAAATGCTGAACCTATATCAAGACTAATAAGTGTTAAATATTTCTTTTTCCTATTTGCAAAATCAATTAATGTTAAAGTTCTTCTTATATTATCAAAAGTATTTCTATTTACAATGAAGCCTGTCTGATCTATATCTATAATGCCGGGATGATTGTCTTCAATCTATCAGCAAAAATACTCATAAACATTTTATAATCAACATTAAGTAATGAGATGGGCCGATATGAAGTACATCTAGTTGGATCTTTATTAGGTTTTAAAATTGGCGAAATAAATGTATATTGCCAAGATGGGCGGTTATTAACTCAGTTTGGGCCACAATAAAAACCTTATGTATTAATGAATATGTACTTTTAGAAAGGATTTTATATATCTCTGGTATAATACCATCATTACCCGGTGCTTTGTTTGATTTAAGCTTATTTATTTGTGTAATAACCTCTGTATATGAAATACTTTTGTCCAATATTTTAATATGTTGTTTATTAAGCTTTTTATTCATGTTTGTGGTTATAAACTCCTTTATTTTATCTTTAGGTTCCATGTTAATGTTATTATGGTTAATTTTGTGAAAGTGATTTCTAAATTCATCTAGTATTTCTGGTAGACTAGAAACATTCTTCTTTTTCCTTAGAGAAAAGATTTCTTTGATATGATTTTGTTTATTCAACCTTTTTGTTTTATTTTTAACTCTATGTAAGTATTTGGGACTTAATGAGTAAGACAAAAACTTGTATTTCTCTAAAGTTATTTTAACTTTATGAGTTAAAATTTCTTTGTATTTCTCATTTAGTTTGTTTATTTCTTCAATAACTTTCTTGCCATAATATTTTCTTTATTATTATGTTTATAAGAGTCTAATTTACTTTGAATATCTAACAATTCCTTATCCCAAGATTTCCTTTTATTATTATACCATCTGATACTTTGTCCACATAGATATGATTTTAAGGCATCCCAAACATAGACAATGGAGACTTCAGGAGTATTATTTATGTCTAAAAAATGTTGTACTTCTGAAAGTATATATTCTTTATAGTCTTTTAGTTGAGTTAAGTATGCTGGTATCCTTTTGATCTGAACATTGTGAGTATTTTTTATTATGAACTCAAAAACAATTGAATTATGATCAGATATAGGACATGAAATGATTTTGGAATTAATTAAATCTGTTACCATCTGGTTAGAAATAAAGACCCTATCTATTTTTGAATAAGTTTTGTATCTGTTAGAAAAAAAGGTGTATGGTAATGATTTTGAATCTATCTGATTATTAATATCATTCAAATGATAAGAATTAGCAAAATCATTTAAATGTTTTGCATTAGATGTAATTCTTCTTTTTCCTATAGTGGTAGTATCACTTTCATGTAGTATACAATTAAAGTCACCAGCTAAAATAATATCTCCTATAGAGAATGATATGATCTTATCAAGATAGTGTTTCACTGCATTAATACCAATTCCAGGTATCCAATATACATTAATTAATGTGTAAGTCTTCCCATTAATTTGTATTGTAACCATACAAAACATTCCTTTGTCATCCTGATAAGACTTAATGGTTTTAGGAATGGGCATACTCTTGTTCCATAAAATAGCCACTCCTCTTTTCTTCTGAGTGTGCTCTGAACTAACCAATACTGTATATTTGTTTGTGTCTAGTTTATCAATATCTTTTTTCAAGAGATGGGTTTCTTGCAGGAAGCCTAAGTTGGCCTTATGTAAATTAATGTATCTTATTAGGCTTGCCCTTTTACATGGATTATTCAATCCATTAATGTTTAAAGAAATTCCTTTTAAAGATGTCATTTGGCATTTTTAAAACTTAAGAATCTTATGATCAAAATAACAATTAACAAAATAAGTAATGTTACATCTCCTCCTTTAGGTGTACCTTTAAATATAACTGTATTTATTGAATCTCTTATGGGATTTTGTATAGGATTCAATTTTGTTTGTAGTGACAATGAGTTTACAAAATGTATTGTGGATGTCAAAACTATATACATATAACAATGAACAAGTGAAAATAATGTAAGGATTAAACCTTGCATCCAGCCTGGAGTTAAAAACTCCAACTTAGAGTAGTATTTACCACTCAAGCTAACCCCCTACCCTAAGCAGCAGTACCTCAGCTACCACATTATCAATTTAATACTGGTTATATTTAACTTAAATTAACAGCTTTCAATTCGATTATCTAGCAAGACAAGACTACACATTTGATAAAACAGCATCATATAAACTAAAATAAACTTTTTTAAAAAATATTCATACTACTATATACATCTATGTAATATAATACACTTGTATTCAAATAGCATTCTAATAAACTTGATATAAGGAACCAAGAGGAGAGAGAGAGAGAAATAAAAGACGTGAAAGAGGGAGAGAGAGTGAAAGAAAGAGAAAAAAAAAAAAGGAAGGCATATTTACATATTAATTTATTCAAAGTATGTAAAAATAAGTTCTAACATTCATTTAAATCAAAAACTTTGGCTAATATGGTTCATACATTACATATATTAAGATGCATCTATTTTCTGTCATGTAAATGCAGTCAACAGCTTCCAAAAAAAAAAAACCTTGAATTGCTTGTATATGAGCATTTTACTCATACTCATTATTGTCAATAGAATAAAATATTATATTTATAGAAATTGTTATAAATCATACTGCATAGTTATGCAAATTCTCAGAAACATTTGCATTATTGTAAAGAAAGCCATCTGTATTTTGCATATCTATACTGCTGCTTTAAAATATATCACATGACAATTTCTTCCAGAATAGAGTTATAAAGTTATTTATGCTTGTCAATCAGATGAATTAAATTAGTTATAGTAATGTATGTTTGGATCATAAGTTTTTAACATAAATTAGTATGCTGCAATCAAGTAGACTTTCAAAAACACTTGAATAAATGTTTCATTTTCTATGCCTTCTAAAATAAGACATTTACTTACTACAAGAAACTGCATCATTTAAAATCATTATAACTGACATATTTTATAAATTATAACATAAATATTTAAGTAATTATATAAAATAACTCACATTTAAATGATAAAGAGTTCATTTTCCTTCACATAGTCGCATTTGCATCAGTTCTACTTCCTGGTAGAGTGTTCTTCCTGAATCTGCAATGTGTCAGTGTGATTTCTGTGTCAAAGGTCAAATTGACTGCTTTCAGCTTCTCTGCGTGAATTCTGAGAGTTGAAGCTTTTAAAACAACTCAAGGACACTGTTCACGAGGTAGCCCACATCCCAGATTGTCTCCCTTAACATTTTGGTGGGAAACTTGTTAAAAACTAGTGACAAACATTCATTTAGCAGTGTAAATGCATCTAAACATGACAAAACCTTTGCGATATATTTTACAGGTTATTACAGCCTCTATGTAAGTGAAATTAAGCCCAAAGTTATTAATAAGTAATAAAACTCAATATTTTTGCCCCAACTCAATTTTTATGCAAATCTTATTATTTACTGTGCCTGTATGATCAAAAGCATTTCCATATATTAATATGAAAAAAAATAAAGAGAAAGAATAAAGAAAAGAAAAAGAGAGTAGAAAATAAAAGAGTGTAAAGCAGAAATAGAAAAAATGTAAGAGAAAGCTATAAAAAGTATATACAATGGAATATTACTTACTGTTTATATTAATAGAGTTAAAAATAAAACATATTATTTACTATTATTTAGTTCTAATTATTATTAATTAAAGCATGACAAATTATTTGCAAACAAGCATAAGCAGTATAATCAAGAAAGTATAATTAGGAATTGCATTTGAAGAATATATAAACTTTTTACAAGGAATAAATATGTTATTATTCCATTTATCATATTTTCATTACTCTTCTCTCCCTGCCCTCCCCCACCGTTTACCCGCTACATAATCTAAATAGAATGTCATTGTTTAAACAAAGAAAAGAAGAAAAGGAGAAAAAAAAGAAAAAAATGTATCAAATTACTAACCTTACTTCACTTTTTCAGAAAGAGAAACAGATTGAATAATAGCTTGTTATTAGTTCCTCAGATATTTTGACTGGTTATGAAACAAAACATTTCTTTGCACACAGAAAATAACTTTGATTAAATCTTTTTCAGAATATTTGTGGCTTTCTGGAAATGCAGGAACTATGTTTAAAAAGGTTAATAATGAAGTAAAATGATGAGAGAAAAAAAAAGGAAAAAAAAAACATAGAACAAATCATTTGTTTTTTAGTCTCTTCTTCTTCTCTGAAGTCTTCCATGAAGTTTCAGTTGCCAGTCTCTTTAATCAATGACTAGCCCATTCCATTTCCTCTATTTTATCCAAAATCTTATTTTTTTGATAAACAGTAAAGCAGAGTCTAAGTCATCAAAAATTTTAGGACCATCAGGAAGGAAGATTTTTAGCTTGGCAGGAAACAGAAGGTATGTTTTAAACTGTGCTTTTTTAAGCTCCCTTATTAGTGGCAGAAAAACTTTTTCTTTTAGCTATTACCAAAGAAGAACAGTCATTGTCAAAACGCACAGTTGTCTCATTAATCTTAACAGGAGCTTTAGCCCAAGCAGATTTAAGAACCATCTCTTTATCAAAAGATGATAGAAATCTAACTATAACTGATCTAGGATAGTTTTTGTTAAAGTTAGTATTAGCTATAGATCTATGTGCTCTTTCGATACCAAAAGAGAATGCTTCTGGTAAGTCTAAAGTTTTAGGGAGCCATGTTGTTAAAAAGAAGTAATATTGTTACCTTCAATATTTTCTGGCAGTCCAAAAATCCTAATGTTATTGCGCCTAGATCTATTTTCCAGGTCATCAAGCTTTGTTTGTAAATGTGTATTTTGTTTCAGCAGAAACTCAATGTTGATTTCCTCTTCTTGGATTCTATTTTCCATGTCATTCACAGCCTCTTCTATGCCTGTCATCTGGATCTTCTGTTGTTGCAGGTCTATATGTAACAAGTCTATTTGTTTTGTAGTTTTTTCTATGAAGGTATCAATTTTAGTATCCATTTTATCCATCTTAGCAGTAAGTTGCTGGATTATAGTTATCAGAGACTGAAGTTCTTTCTTGATGCTGGAGTCTTGAGAATCTGTCTTACTGGAACCCATTTCAAACTGATAAACTGACAGGAAAATTTCCAAAGTGATTTCTGACAGGAATATTGTTAAAATTTCCTTTCTTTTTTAGATATAGTTCAAGAACTATATAAAACAAACATATTTAGAAAGAAAATTACTTCATAAATTAATTTTTTAGGTAATTAATTCCTGTCAGTGCAATGAAATTGGTGGAGCTGAAGAAATCTGCTGCTATCCTGTGTTCATCCTTGGCCATGCCCCCCTGTGAAGAGACTTTTGAATGGCTCTGTAATGCCCACTACTGCTACCAATATGTAACATCCCAATGCTGGGCCAGTAATCAAGGAGCCTGAATCCCCTCCACTGACACTGAAGAGGGATGTGCACTTGGGATACAAATGGATATACTCACTATTTTCAGCTGCAGACCTCCCTGCATCAAGTACATTTTCCCTTAAGAGCACACAGGGAACACACTCAGCAAGGGGACTGAATTTCTCTATATCTGTCTCCCTCCAGGTCCTCAGCAATTTTAGGGTTAGGTCCTCAGCTGAGTAACCAAGCCAAGTCATCCAGCACCCTCTCTGTGAATACAGTGCTTCTTGTCCCTGACCCAAGTAGCTGGCACACACACATACTCTTTAATATCTAATTTACACACACACACACACACACACACACACACACACACACACACACACACACACACACACACACACACACACACACACACACACACACACACACACACACACACACACACACACAGACACACACGGGAAAGGCTGGCACAGATTACCAACTCTACCAACTTTGCCAAGACAATAAGGTAGTGTCACTGCCACCAGTCATTTACCATAACACTCTTAGGTTCATAGGTTCATAGGTTTATACTAGGCTATCTGCCCTAAGGCATTTATAAGCCTAGCCCAAATTTTTGTGGCTTACGCCACCCCTTATATGAAAAAATACTGTGCCCATTAGTTTGTTGAGCCTCTGTCCAGCAGTGACACAGAGATGATTCCCGGGGTAAACCTACGATCTCCCATCCACAGGTCTAGATTTCTCTTGAACAGAGTCAGCGAGGTGCTCTGCCTCACATGGACCGGGATTTTATTCCACAGCATAGGGAGTCTCTGAGTGATAAATCTATCCCTCCAGCACGTCCTGTTTATATCCGTGCTAAGGTTTAAGTCGCTTGCTCTAGTGGTTTTGGTGGATTTGGATTTTTTGAGGTTGAGCATGTCCATTAATTCCGGGTTGGACATGGCCTTGTATGTCAGGCACATGTCACCTCTGAGCAGACGGTATGCGACTGAATAGAGCTGGAGTTTCTTCAATCTGGCAGCATATGACAGATTTTGGAGTCCCTTTATCCTTTTGGTGAGGAACTTTTGTGGTCTCTCCAATTGCTGTAGATGTCGGGTGAGATACATCCCGAATGGGGCATTGTACTCGATCATTGGTCTGATAAGTGAAGAGTACAGGGGAACAATGACCTCACTAGATCTGGATGTGAATCCCTTCATGATCAGGTGGGCAATGTAGAAGGTCTTTCTAACCACTTTAGCAATGTGAGTGTCAAAAGAAAGGCCACTGTCAACCTGGGTCCCCAGGTCCCTGATAACCCCTTCTGTGCTTAGTGGATTGCCACCTATATGGTAGCTTGGGGTTACCTTGTTTTTCGAAGGGTATGACTATACATTTTTGGCGTTTAACTTCAGGCCATGGCTCTGGCACCAGCTATCTGTTTCCGTGAGTCCCTTCTGAAGGATATCCATGTCCGATGCACTTTCCACTATGGCCCAGTTTGCAGTCGTCTGCAAACTTTGTCAGCCAAAGTCCTCCCATGTTGGCCTGTACTTCTGAGAAGTAGATGCCAAACAATAGGGGGCCAAGGACCGAGCCCTGTGGGACACCACTTGTGACCGGCTTGGAGTCTGACACAGCGCCAGCAACTCTAACCCTGTGGGTTCTGTCCTTAAGCCAGTTTGCAACCCATCTTGTGACATATGGGTTTACATTTAAGCTGGTAAGTTTTTCTACAATACCCGAGTGGGGTATTGTGTCGAAAGCCTTTGCAAGGTCAAGGTAGGCTGTGTGGACTGCCTTTCCCTCATCAATGGCCTTGGTGACTGTCTCGAAGAAGTCGACCAAGTTCAAAAGGCATGATCTTCCCTTGACAAAGCCAAACTGGGTCGGGTCCAATGTCTGCAAGTCCCCTATATCTTTGTTTATGAGCTCCATTATGATCCTCTCCATAGCTTTGCAGACTAGACTTGTTAAGCTTATGGGGCGGTAATTACCAGGATCCGTAGAGGCGCCGCCTTTGTGGAGTGGGACAACAGTTGCCGTACGCCACTCCTTGGGCACGTATCCTGTGGTAAGGCTGAGATTAAACAGCTGCCTTATGTGCGGGTTTAATTCCTCATTTAGCTCGTGTAGCACACAGCCGGGGACACCATCCGGTCCCATTGATGCTGTGTTTTTAGCTTTAGAGAGAGCAGCTTTCACCTGCGCCTTTGAGATGTCCGGGAGGCTACACTCGGCTGGGATAGTTATCTCTCCTTTAGGGGAGGGGGAAGTTTGCACTGAACCTGTCTGCCAGTATGTTGGCAATGTCTGTGGGTTCAGTGATTTTGTATCATTTTGGACTAATTCTGAGCATATCTGGGAGTTTCCACCCAGGTTCCTAACATAGCTGAAAAAGGCCTTATGATTGTCCTTTGAATCCATGGCAATTTTTCTCTCAAAATTGGCCTTAGTTGATTTTATGAGTGCTCGTATTTTTTACTAATAATGATCAGGGTGACTTCCCTTTATGGATTTTGTTCTATCATGTAATAGCTTTCTCCTCTTATTGTAAAGTTTGTTAATGGCTGGGGTCCACCAGACTGGATGTTTGCCCTTTGTGGAAAGAGTCTTGGTTTTATTTGGGATTGCCTGATCCATGCAGTCCTGGAGGTGTTCATAGAAGGCATTTGTAAGGGCTTCCGCAGCTTGGGTTGTGGTTTCCACTGGCTCAGGGGCCTTGAAGGATACCACACCAGTCTTGAGTAGTGTGAAGTTTGCTTTAGAGAAGTTCTTCACTATGGTCTTTTTGCTTGGGGTGGGGGCGGATGTGGATTTCCAGTGAGATTAGTTTATGATCAGATCTCACCAATGAGGGATATACTTCCGGTGTGGAGCATTTTGTCCCCATGTTTGTGACAATGAGATCTAGTATATTTTCTCCTCTCGTGGGAACAGTGACTAGCTGTTCCATGGCATTTGAATTTATGAACTCCAGGAACCGTTGGGCTAGAAAGTTAGGGCTTGAGTAATGTTCCCAGTCTATATTCGGGTAGTTGAAGTCACCCAATATGATGGTGTTTGGAGATACATTTATACCCTCCAGTGTCTTCAGGAAGGCTGTGTGGGGTTCCTGAGTTTGAGAGGGTGGCCTGTAGCATGCTACAATTTGTAGAGCAGTTTTGCCTATGGTTAGTTGCACCTGGATGGTTTCAAGCTTGACGTTGCCACCAACCTGGAGGTGTGGGTATCCTTTATGAATATGGATACACCCTCCTTTTGTGGTGTGGTCCGGGTTTTGGGGCTGGAACGCATGATATGAGGTAAAACCTAATAGTGCCGGGTGCTCTCAGGAGCCTTGAACCAGGTTTCAGTTACAGCACAGACATCGATGTTCTCCATACTGAGAAGGGCCTCGAGTGCGTGCATTTTGAGATTTAGACTTCTGGCATTGAGCAGCATTACCCTCAGTTTCTTCCCATTTTTGTTTTCTAGGGTGGTAGGTTTAGAATTTGAGCCTTGCCTGAAAAAGGCACTATGGGGTGGCAAGAGCCTTAGCCAATATCCGGAATCCCAGGGGTGACAGGTGCAAGCCGTCCCTTGCGAAGCAGCGTGGCTTGTCAAGCATGTCATCCCAGGCAGACAGACACTGCATCCCCTTTGAATGACACCAGACATTAAGCCAATTGTTAAAGCTGATCATCTTGTCTCTATATTGTGGCATCATTCTTGGTGAAGGAAGGATACTGCTCAGGGTTAGGGTCATACCTGCCTGGGCTACATAATCAGAGAGCTTCTCTATGTCTTTTTTCATGTAGTCCAGGGAGGTACGTCTCAGGTCGTTCACACCAGCATGGACAATGACTGTGTCATATTTGTACTTGCCGTGGAGTGACCCAAGTGCTTGTGTTATGTGGTGGATTCTAGCGCCCGATAGGCAGCTTACTGTGACCCTCTCCTTGTTCAGCCTGGTGAGTGGGACGTCAGTGTGTCTGACTATGGAGTCACCTATGACAAGTATGTTTGGTGTTGTATTTGGCCTTAAGGGCTGTGACTGCTTTGCACACTGCTTTTGTGGTTTATGTGTTGCTTGTGGGGTGTCTTGAGGTAGCAGTTGTTTGGGTGTCTGCTTTGGAGGCCTCTGCTGTTTAGGTAAATTTTACTCAGAGTCTCCAGTATGTCTTTGTGTGTTTATGTGTTTGATTCAGTGGAGTGGTAGCATTATGTGAGTCTGGTTTTGTGGTGTGTGTAGTTGCCTTCTCCTCCTGTCTGGTCTTGCCAGTCCTGAGTTGAGAGAGCTCAGCCTCCAGTTTGGCTAAATAGCTGCATCTCTGCAAGTATTTGTGTTATGTGGGAGGAGGAGAGGGTTGTCTGTGTACATGAGGCAGTTATAACATTGCCTCAAGATTCCCAGATTCACCAGCTGGACCGGAGAGAAGATTGACAACTGACCTTTGGACATGCTAGAATAATATTGGGAAATTCCTTAATTGAAAACAAGGGCCAGTGGGGAGTGAGGGTGTAGTGCTTTTAATTTTTAGTGCTGACTTATATAATTGCTTTAGTGAGCAAGTGCCAGGTAACTTGAGTGCAATGTGTTACAAGTAACTAAATGCAAAACGACAAACAGTAACTTTCTTTCAAGTGAAACAAGGAAATAAGTACAGTAAGCAATGCAGATATCACTAGTGATCCACAGAAGCGCTGAGAAGTTGCGTATTAGGTGGAATTAGCTTCCAGGAAATAACAAGCAAACAAACAACAAGCATATAAACAAAGCTAGATTCAGCAGGCCTGGATCCAGTCTATGCTAGAGCAAACAAGGTGAACCAATTTCAGTAAGATACAGTTCAAATATTCAGGCACTATAAACCTTTAACCAGAAATTCCCAGCTCAGAAGGGCAGAGTCCAGCCTCTTCTCCCACAAGAGTGCAGACCACGAACCTTCTTAATGTAAAATAACTGGCCTGAAGCCCAAGTGCCTAAACCAGAACTAATACACTTGGACACTGGGCTCTCAATCAGCAGTTCCCAACTTAGAAGGATGAAAGCTACCTGTCCTGCCACCACAGTGCTTGCCACAAACCTTCCTAATGTAAAACAACTGGTCTGAAGCCCAAGTGCGTAATCCAAAAGACTTGAATGATAGCTACACTTTAATCAAGTTACAACCAAGAAGTAATAAATACCATTGAATACTTTAGAGAATGTCTGGATTAGTGCTCAAGTTACACAAACAAATCTAGATCCAGCAGGCCCGAATCCAGTCTATGCCACAGCAAACAAGGCGCACCAACTTCAGTAAGAAACAGTTCAGATATGCATGCACTATAAGCCTTTAACCAGAAATTCCCAGCTCAGAAGGGCAGAGTCCAGCCTCTCCTCCCACAAGAGTGCAGACCACGAACCCTCTTAATGTAAAATAACTGGCTTGAAAACCCAAGTGCTTAAACCAGAATTAATACACTTTTAGAATAACAGACACTGGGCCCTCAATCAGCAGTTATCAACCTAGAAGGATGTAAGCTACCTGTTCTGCCACAACAGTGCAGACCACAAACCCTCTCAGTGCAAAACAACTAACTGGTCCGAAGCCCAAGTGTTTAAACCAAAAGGCTTAGAATGAGTTACACCAAGCAGTAATAAATACAATTGAGTATTTTAAGATGATGCAAAAGTAAAAAGAAGTAGGTAAAAACACAAGTACAGTAAAAGCAGATGAATTTTTTTTTTTTTTTTTCTGAACAAGTGCTGAGATCAAAGAAACAGATTTGAGTGCTGAAACTAGAAAACTGGCTAGTTATAAGAAAAAAAAAACAAGCTAGAAGGCTTCCCTCAAACACAGAAGGGCTGTGGGGCTCAGAAGCCTACAAATAGTCTGTACCACTTAACAAGAAAGGCAGGAAATAAGCTTATTTTTTTTCTATTTCCCAGATGCTCTCTTTGTACACAGTAGGAGTGCCTGAAATCAGAATATGATCTCACTGCACTCAGTTGAGTGAGCAAATGAGATGGGCCCAGAGGCAGGCTGAGGGGCGGGCAGTTTCAATGCCACTAAGAAATGTATCCAATTAGGCTGAGTGAAGTTAATATCAATACAAATGATAGTAGTTGACCAAGACAGCTAGGCCTTCTGTAGTGTCCCACACAGTGTCACCAAATAAATATAAGCACTGTCAAAAGTTTGATACTTTTTACAAGGACCAGCCACAATGAAAGTGTTAAATATATTTAATAATAAATAATAAAATAACATGGAAATATTGAATATATATGTACAATAAACCACAAAATTCAAATCACAGAAAATATTGAAATTAACATTGATGGACAGACTCATACAAATAAAGAAAAACACTCTCTAAACAAAGCTTCACTATATTCCTGAGTGAATCTAAACGAATTTACTGTTACCTAATAACTTACCTGGGCAAGACAAGATGAAATAAATGAGCAGTCTTTCTAGTCAGACCCCCAAACAGAATATGCCATACTCTGAGATTTTTCTTTGTTGTTGTTTGTCTTTCGGCTTTTTCCTGGTAAGGGGTCACCACAGCAGAATTCTGGTCCACTAATGATTGGCAGTAGATTTTTATGAAATGTCGAGGTGCCAGCTCAACGCCCAACCTTCAACGAAGGCACGCCCATTTACACACACACACATGTCTTTCGAATGCTATCCAACCACGGGGAGGACATGCAGACTCCACAGAGAAGGCACTCCCAAGCCAAGCCAAGAATTGAACGGGAGAACCTCTTGCTGTGAGGTAACAATGCTACCGCCGTACCACCATGGCTTTCCTGAGATTTTTCTTTATAATATCTAAAAAATAATTTCCAAGAGGGCTGGCAGAATGGCCTCATCTGGTCACCTGACTCTAGGTTTTCATAGTATTCCCCACATCTAAATGTTTATGCCAGTGCCTGGGGTTTTCCCTCTTTTTATTGAGCTAATGAGCAAAAACCTTTTTCAATGCCTAACATCTCCGGTCCTATTCAGCAATGTGGGGCACTGTTTTAATGGTTTAACAGCTTATTTACCTTTGCCTTATTTTTATTAAAGCAAGCTAGCTGGTAGATTTATTCAGTTGCAATAATACATTTACATTTCTTTTCATGCCAGCAGGGTGCACTGTTGATGCATTTTAGCACAATTAACACAAGCAAAGCTCACAAATACATTTTCAGCACAAGCGTCTCTACAAATCAGGTTGATATACAAATGACATACAGTTCTAATACATTTGTAACATAAGCATCTTGTATAAACCAGCTTGATGTTCAAAGGACATATCATTCTTTGCAAAATTCCAGCTGGCTATGCTACCACTTACCCATATCATCACAGGCTCATGTCTGGATCTGTTTAAGTAACTTCTGACAGAAAAATGAGTTAAAAAATCTCAAAAGCTATATTTCTTTCAAAATGGTTTTACCATAGTTATTTGTATATATGGAATTAATTATAATAACCATTTTCCAAGCTATAACAAATAAATCCTGTCAGAAAAACTGTAGAGAAGCAATGCAATTTTTTTTGCTGCAAACTATTCACCATCTTAGCCATGGCCTCCATCTTTAATTTTTTTATTAGAATTTTTATGCATTCCATCGGAATCCATAAGTGCAAATAGGCATATGTTATTAGTACATGAATTAAGGTGATAGCCGTATTTGTCAATGAGCTTGCTGCACAAATTTCTGATATGTATTATAAATGGAATAGAACTTTGAAGCAAGTATATTTTGTTAGCAAATTAATTACTGAAATATTTGTAGTCATCTGTAACATTTCTGGACAAATTTCTGAAAATATGTTTTATGAATTCCATGCAACTTACATTGGGATAGTTGCCATTTTTTATCATAGTGGAGTCATTTCTATTCTGTAGTTGTCCTTAACCTTACTGGACAGATTCTGTTATACATATATGCATATATAACTATCAGGATGCTTGAACTGTGACAATCTTTCAGTAGCTTTGTTAATTTACAATGTGCTTTTATAATCATTTCTCATTACTTATGGATACTTGCAAGTTTATTTAGTGTGATGTTGCTATGGTTATTCTCCCTTGTGCACTGAGCTATTCTGCGTTTATTGTGGTACATTTACATGCTACAACATTATCTGCAAGTTTATTGCTGATATCGGCATAATGCACAGAAATCCATGAACTTTACAGAATCAGGTCCTTTATTTTATTCAGTTCTGAGCACATTTGACTTATTTTTTCTTGTAAGTTACAGAAAGTCATGTCTTCCACCAAAGCTGGAGCTTGAACTGCTTTTTCATGAACAGGTGCAGGTTCTTCCCAGTCAGTGTTTTCACTTCACCTTTTCTAGTTGATTTCCTATCAGGCTTTAAGTTTCTTCTTTGTTGGCATCCATGCAGTGTACTTTTTACCCAGTAACCGAATTTATTAAAATTGGAAAAGTTCCTGGCCCTTATCTTTCAGTTTCTTTTTCACACTGGGAGGGGTAAAGTTAAGCACTTAATCAATGTGCAGCCATCTTGGAAGTCCCCGATTCAGCCATGATTGTTTGGGAATAATCTCAAGGTTTTCTTAGATTGCCTAAAGTAAACTGTCATAGAGAAGAAGATGAAAAAGAAGTACTAGTATTAGTAGAAATAGTTGTTGTCATGTTTTTTACAAAGATGCAATTTATTTAAAAGTATATTCTCCTGAAAATCCAGATTTTGTTTAGACATATTCCATGTTATCATAAACTGAGATATCTAAGTTCCATTGCCTAGCTTTTGACTTTCCATGGTATTGGAAGCATTCCAGAATCCAGAGGAAAAAAAAAACCTAACACTGCCATTGTTATGTGCGTGTGTGCGTGTGTGTGTGGGGGGCTTTATATTTTATCATAAGGCTGTTGCAAAATTTAGTACATCAGAGCATGCCATTACTGGTAAATATAGAAAGCTCAATACTAAAAGAAAGTTCCCTGTTGAAATATTGACACTCAAAATGCCTAGTGCCGGCAAGCCAAAAAAAAAGACTGAAAATCAAGAAGAGTGAATCCTGAAATCACGCTTCTCTTTTATTCTTCTTTTATGCAGGGATGCAAACGCCCCATATCCCCAAAATGTATATATATATATATATATATATATATATATATATATATATATATATATATGCTTTCAGTTGAATGGAAGTTTGCTGAAGTGGAGTTGGTTGTTTGGAATTCGAACAAGTGTAATTTCGGTGAGTAAAAGTAGACCCATATCTATATATATATATATATATATATATATATATATATATATATAATTTTTAATACTATTATTAAATTACCACTATAAATCGGGTTCCTCAAACATCCAAATCAATTCAAAACTTCTACTACACAGTAGCTCCAAACTCACTGGTCTTGCCTCTGCACTCATCCTCCCTGGTCTAGCCCATTAATTCATGTGCAATCACCAAAGCTTTAAACCTTTTTAGCTTGTAAACCTCTTCAGCATATCACTCTTCTTCTCCATCTCTTATATCCATTTCTAATGTCACATATCTCATGAAATAACTACATACACTATGAAGTCTCTTCACAGTTTATTGAAAATGTTTGTATCAAATAATTTATTTTATGTATGCCTATTATGTTTTTTTCTCCATTATTATTTGTCTGATAAAATGTATTTCATTGTATGTATACATTGTAATGCACTGACACTGTTAACACTAAAATTGTAAAACTGTGGAGCTTTTCTCCATGGGCCTCCACTGAAAAAGGGCTACTTAGCTCAGTCAGACTAACCAGGTTATATATACATATATATACATACATATACACACGTTCATCTGATTTTTTGACCATTCAGTCTCCTTGTTTTTGGGCCTCAGTCTTCTGGTCCTGACATTTCAAATGTTTACCCTGAAAAAAGCATGGGAGGAGGCACTCAGATGATAGCAAATTATAGGACCTTTGGTGTTGGAAGAGATGGGTTGAGTAAAATCTCTGGAAGTTAAATATAGTTTCCGTGGAATGGGCCTTATAAAAGTGACTACAAGGATCAGTTGATTTTTAATGGATCAGACACCCTTCCAATTTTCTGGAAAAATCTGCTCCAGGGGAGGAAAATGGTTCATAGAAGATGTTTGGGATCCCACAGAGCATAAAACGGTAAATTATAATCCTTGACAGTTGAGTTTCCTAGTTATACTGCACAATGGTGGCAATATCTGGAATAAATGTGCTAGTTGTAAAGAAAGTAAGATATGTAGTACATGAATAAAGTAAGATATATTGCACAACATAACTCTAGTCTTCATTTGATGCTGAAATGGAAGATACATATTTAAAGACTAGTATCTACTGTAAAGAATCAAGTAATGGAACTATAGAGAACATGACAACCATTGTAGAAACCTGGATTCAGATGTTGACTATATCATCTGATCAGATGTTTTTGTTAAAAGTAATGAGGCTGCACAGTGGCACATGCATGCCTGGAATGCATCAATTTACTATGTTTAAAGTAAAAAATGTTTTTGTAACACTGTCTTCTTAGACTGCAGAGAAGTGGTTTGTCTCCAGCACATCATTTGATGTGAGGTGCAACCATGGAAGCAGATCATATGCATGTAATATGGTCATGTCAGTCTCCATGGGTATGTGGTGAATACAAACTGATGCTGTCTGTTGGTCAGCCAGTACACACACACAAATATATCAAAGAGAAAAAGCTTGATTTTAGCTACTGGGTATAACTCTGTCCCAGTGCAAGGTCAAACATACTGTATATGTATGGATAGAAATTGTATGTTTGACATTGACAGAATTTCTCTTTAGATATCAGAAAAAGCCTCCAGTGCAGGGGCAGAATTGATTTGTTTGGTTTGTCCACAGATGCTGACAATGGAAACCTCAGAATGTTTTTAACAAAAAGCATGACATTTTTGGTGGACTATACTCATTAAAACTGTGTGTGTGTGTGTGTGTGTGTGTGTGTGTGTGTGTGTGTGTGTGTGTGTGTGTGTGTGTGTGTGTGTGTGTGTGTGTGTGTGTGTGTTTGTGAATGTGCATGTGAGGCACATCCTTTAATGGATGTGCGAGACAAGGTAGTCGAGCAGACCAAAATAAATAATGTTTCTCCTCCCTTACAATATCTGGAATTACTTTGTTACATTGTGGAAATATGAGAGCAATCCTTGTTGGATACAGATGATGTATCCTCAGAGCTGGCATGTATGACATGACAAGATGGTTTTAATATCAATTTACTATTACTATCCATCCACAACCCCTTATTCGCATTTTTGCATATGAGGTAGGGTGTCAAATCAACAATAACAGTCATCTGAAGCCATTGTTCAAATTCTCAGGAGGCTTGTCCTGCCACTGTTGCTCTTCCATGCCGCACACACATGCATGCATACTCACATCTATGGTCAATTTAGAGTATCCAGTCCACCTACTGCATATCCTTGGAATGTGGGATGAAAATGCAGCACCCAGAGATAACCCAACTGAACAGAGGAAGGGCATGCAGACTCCATACAGAAGGCACCACATTTAACAGCTGAACAAGAGAACCTCTTGCTGTGTGGTAATAACCCTTCCTGCTGCACCACTGTGCCCCCCTTTTTGTTAAATTGTATTTGCATTATCTGTGTTGTAAATATGTTTCTGTGTATTATTTAGGATTTAGAATTGTATAATACATGTAATTTGTGTGTGCTATTTAGGATATAGATTTGTATAATGATTCTAATTTGACCCGTTATGTTTTATTTAGCTGTATTTTGTCTCTTTAAAAAACACACTCAATAAGATAATAGTTATGAGATGGGAATATAAACACCATATTTATTTTTGTGTTAAGGAGGTTTTATATTTTCATGGTAAAATGTACATTTTTTCTTATGTCTTATGAAACACTCAGTTATAAGTCATACTGTCTGTGCTGGACGAATGGGCCTATCAAATACACATTTCAAGTTTTTAAACAAAAAGCAAGGTCTAAATCTATTTACTTTTTACTTTATCTTAAAGGTGTATTGCTCATCTATGAAGTTTCTTCTGTTATACAACCATGGCTATGTAACAGGAATGGTGCAGTTTAAGTGTGTGTCCTGTTATTAACTATTAGAATTGCATAATCTGCAAAGGGTGTTGTTCATTCTAATGTGTAACTCTTCTTCAAATCACTTCAGGTATACGTTCAATACAAAAACAATAAATTTCATCCAGGTGACCTTTAGAATTGTACAGCTAACAGCTTAACAGTATACAGAATTTACTTACTTGCTGCCATAACCCTCAGAAGTCCTACTTAACATATATACTACTTTCCCTTACATAAAGCTACTCGTTCAAGTGATAATCTAATACATTTGTTAAATCATATCAGTAGCTTCCCCATCACTTCTTCCTTACAATAATCATACTATTGCTGCAGTCCTTGCAGCAAATGTTCACAGCTTCTAATATTAACTAATCACACTATAGGTTACCATTGTAAATATTAAGAGATGTGCTTTTATACAGAACATTGTACTCTTTCATATTGTAGGCATACTTCATTTTTAATCTTTGCACCAACTTCAGAATCATATTTGCGTAAAACCATTACCTGTTAATTTGTACAAGTTTGGTTTAGTATTGTTAACTTTTTTTTAAGAAAAAGTTTTCTCTTCTAGCACCGGTGCTCATGCACTTTATTTGTCTTGTTTATATATGAAATCTGATTACTCCACATAAATGTGAGTCAGAATCATCTTTCTCTTCCCAGCCCAAGGGTTTTCACTTATATAATACCTAAGCCATTTCTTAGTAGAACAAAATAATGTCACAAGTCTATTTTCATAACTTTTCTGCTAGGCGACAGTTTTTACAAAATGGGCAGAATTATTATTCATCTCTCCCAATGTAATATTTTGAATGCGACTTCTCCTTCAAGACCACTTCTGTAGGTGAATATAATTGTACTGATTTTACTTTTGTGATTTCTTCATACCACAAGAAATTTCTGTACTGCCCTTTAGTATCGATCTAATATGCCCAGCTTTTGTACTTTATATTCTTCTGCTAGTTCTTTCATAGGTTTATACTAGGCTACTGACCATGATGGTCTTTATAAGCTTATACATGCAAACCATCCCAGTTTTGTCCCTGAGTACCTTTATGTTAGTAAGGAGGTAATGAGGTAGTTAAGTGGTATGTGTCTGTGTGTGTGTGTGTGTGTGTGTGTGTGTGTGTGTGTGTGTGTGTGTGTGTGTGTGTGTGTGTGTGTGTGTGTGTGTGTGTGTGTGTGCAGGTGCTGTATTAGTTGGGGATTAATTTACATATTGTCGACTTTATTCCATCAGATACATGGGGGCCAGACCAGGGTTGAATTTGCATTTGCTCATCCAGTGATCAAGACTTTGTTTGAATAGGTCAGGGATTAACTGTGCTTCAAAGGATGAGGAGCTTATTCCATAGTACCGTGATCCATTGAAACAAATATCACTCTTTGCAGTATGTTCTATTTATGCGGCATGCAAAGATCAGGTCCTTGGATCTAGTCATCTCCTTTACAGAATTTTAAAATTGGTTATTCACCTTTACTTCTTCTGTTACATTTTAGTCGCGTCCTGGTTAGCTTTGTATTCTTCTTTCTGTCACTGGGTTGACTTTGCTTAATTAAATAGTTGCATCCCTCATCTCACATTTATCAACTTTAACCTCACATTCCAACAACTTTCCTTCATTTTTTAGCTAAGATACTAAAAAAGAAACTTTCATCAGACCTCCATAGACTCATTGAAAGTGTTCTGTGCTACATGGCTATCTAAACTGTGATTTCTGATGTCTCCCAAATGTTCAAGTACATAGTAAGTTGTGGGTGTAAACCAACTAAATGGTATAAAGGTCAAACTAAAAGGATATTCAAAATATGTAAACTTAAACATTTGGGGACATTAGAAATCACAGTTTAGAGCACAGTTAGATAAAGGGGGTGATTTCATTCACATTCTTTTGAAGATGGAAAGCAAGTTTATTTTCAATTATAGGACAATACAACCCAGGGGAATTAATTTAGAAGTCAGTCTTAATATTTAACACATGTTTAACAAATGTTGGATAAATTATGTGTGTGAGTTAAAATTTAAAGCTAGTTAATATGTTTTAAAGCTGGAATGTGTATTAAAATTTGATTGTAGTTATATTTGTCATTCAGTGTACAATTGTTAATTATATAATTGGATTTCAATTAATTAATAGCACTTGCATTTAAAAAGCTACTTGGTGTAATAAAAATCATTCCTTGACGGCACTTAGCTGAGGTACCACTAGCACCAGTAAAGGTTATTTTAGCAGCAACTTTTGTGACTCCCGAACTTCTTTTGTTTTTTCAGTGTTTGTGGTGGTTTTGTCCACATAAATCCCCCAAGACTCACTGGGAAAGCAGGCCTAAGCCAATGAGGCCCACAGAGTCTACTGTCTCAGAAGGAAATTGCTTAGCCTTAATTGAATCTATAGTTAGGCATACAGACTCTGCATTCATCAGTCCGGACAATGACAGGGTTACTTTAATGTTCTTATCCAGTGCTATTATTTGTGATGCCACACTGGCCCAAAGTTCCCTTAAAGCAGATAAATAAGTGTGCGACCTAGTTGGAACACCTCAGATCATTCACTTATGGGAGTGAATGATCTGAGGTGTTCCAACTAGAAAGACATGCGGGGACATGATGTAACTTACAATGTATATTTTTGAATCAGAAAAGACACTTATCCTGAGTAACATCCAGCGTTCACAAAGAATGATGCCTAGATACTAAGAAATGATAGTTGGCTTTTACACTTGGCTAAGTAGTTGAAGATCATTCTAAGGGGATATAGCATGTGTCATCTTGGGATAAAATGATGGATAAAGCTTTCTGTTTCACCAGGGATGACTTCCACCTCTCATACTAGGGGTTTCTGCATACTGGCAAAAGCCTTTGCTGCCCCAAAGTGCCTTTCTTGAGCATAATCTCCCTACTGGTCATTTCTACATAGGAAACTCAAAGCCAAATTTGGACAATATTATGCTGGCCCAACTCAATGAACACAATCTAAAGAGAAAGATGACAGAATTCCTACAACTAGAATACATTCATATCTGTGTAGTTGCAATGACAGCACTCCTTCTAAACCAAGTTTTAGTGCCAATCATGCCTTCAGACCCTTGAGTAACTGCAGTGAAGTATCTGTATTTGTCAGAAACCCTATGACCTCACATTAAACCACCCAAGACCCTAACTCATGGAGATCCAAATCACACAATCCAACTATTACTGACTAGCTATAGATGCTCATCAATGCCCCTCAAAGATCATGAAAATGACATTACTTTCACTAAGGTGTCAAACATTAAACCAAAAATACTCTTGCTAGCAGACTTAAATTACCCTAGCATTGACTGGCACATTTAAAACCTCTAAAAATTGACATGGTCAACATTTGTTAGACTTTATTAATAAGAGTGCATTGAAGTAAATTCTACAACTACCCACTAGAAGTTCTAATATCCTTGATCTGGTCCTTACCAACATAGTCTGTGCCTGTACCCCACCTCCATGCATCTTCTCATCTCTGGTTAACTCTGACCATGAATCTGTTATCTTCTCTGACAGGCTTAAAGGTACCACACCCAGTATCAAATGAGAACCTCTTTTGGGCTTCTCCAAAGGAAATCTATTTAATCTCCTGGAATACGTACACAAAATTTCCTACAATTCCCCAAAATGGACCAAACACTGGCCTCCAAGTTTTACTGACATCTAAACAGCTATATGGAATACTCTATACCTGTGCTCCTTAAACTTAGTGTTAAAATCAAGGAAAAAAACTCTCCAGTGGATTTCCTGTATTAACAAAATATAAAAGAAAAGAAGAAGAATTAACTTTTTTAAGAAATCTCCACACTTCAAGACCACAAGGAAACATGCCAGAGGATGTAAATCAGAGTACAACTTATTCTTGCTACAGATACCAAAGGGAGCTACAAAACGTTCTTCAGTTATATCTGGAAATTAATGATTTCTGTTCAACAGTGCAGTGAACTCATCCATAACACAATCATACACTCCAGTCCCAAGAATATAATGAAGATATTATCATCCAAATTTAGTTGCAATCTTTACTTAATCTTCCCATATTCGTACATTAACTAACCATGAAAATTTAGTTTCCACTGAAATCACCTTGGAACAAGTCTTAGAATCTCTGTCAAAGGGTAAAAATAATGCTTCTATGGGGCCAAATGTCATTCCAGGCTGCATTCTTATCAGTGCCAAGTATGTACCTTCAAATCCTCAGTTTAAATGGTTCAACCTCAGCCTATCCATAGGGTTTGTCCGTGATTCCTGAACAATAGTCACTATGATTCCACTACAAACCCAGGTGACTACAGGTCCATCACCCTTAACAGCCTTTGATGGAAAGCCATAGAATGTATTATGACAGAACTCGTTTATGTGGACATAGGCAACATAAGTGACCTGGATCCCATTCAGTTTGGTTTTGTGATAGGAAATCATGTCTCCTGAACCCAAAAACTTCTTTAAAAAGGTTACAGAAGCTGTTCACAGTTGTCACTGTCTACATACTGCTTATCTTTATCTGACAAGGTTTTTGACAGCGTCCCTCATGCTGATATTATTGAAAAGTTAGAGAAACTTAAACTAAACACTTACTTTGACTACTATATTTTAAATGGCTATCCAATTGATCCAAAGGAGTGAAAGTTACTAGTACCTACTATAAGCATAAAACTTTAAATAGTGGAGGACTGCAGGAATTAGTGCTGGACCCTTTCCTGTTTCGCATTTATTTTGCAGTCACTCAAGTCAATATCACTATCCCTGAAATGTGGTTGAACAGGTTTGCTGATGAGTGCAATCTGGATACTGTTTTGTGCTCAACTACTGATACCATACCACTCCAAAAAAGGGTTGGAATATAGACTTTCCTAGTGTACTGAAAATGGTGACAAGTAAAGGCAAAAAAATAATCCATGGGAGCATTTAGCAAAAAACAACTGTTCCTACCTCAAATGATATGTGTCATTCCTCTTCAAACAGACACAGTCATAAGAGATCTCTGTACATATGTGAACAACTATCTTTCTCATTTAACCATCATGTTTCCAGTATAGTCAGGCTGTTCTATCTGACCCAGTTATATTGGCTCACTATTGAAATGCTGGCACTCAAAATGCCAAGTGCCGACAAGCCAAAAAAAAAAAAAAAAAAAAAAGATGGAAAACTGGGAGAAGAATGCATCTCAAAAATCCCTCTTCTCCTTTAAACTTCTTTTTGCGGGGTGGAGGGCAAGCCCATCTGCACCCCCCACAGACCAACCACCTCCCATACTTATATATACCAACTCCAAGATCTCCTTGGAAAAAAGGGGATATTCTGAGAAATGGCATTTCAGACTTAATATATGTAACTCCATTCTTTCAGCCACTCGGTCTCCATATTTTGGGACTCTCTGTAGTGGGTCCCAACATTTCAAATGATTACAATTATTGTTATAATTTAGAGAATATCTTCAAGATCCAAAGAAGTCATCTTGCCAGTGCATTCATAGGTTCATAGGTAGGTACTAGGCTATTGGCCCTAGGGCCTATACAAGCCTAGCCAAAAATGTACCCTGGCTTTCGCCACCCAAGAAAATTATTTTCCTGTGCCCCTGTCAAGCAGAAACACAGAAGTGATTCCCGGGGTGAATTTCCTATTACCCATCCAATCATCAAGATTTTTCTTGAAGAGTGCTAATGAGGATCTCTGTTTGACATAGATAGGTAGTCCGTTCCAGAGTATGGGAAGTCTCTGGGACAGGAATCTATCCCTCCAGCAAGTTCTGTTTATTGTGGTGACAAGGTTTAGGTCCCTAGAGCATGTAGCTCAGAGGGATTGGGATTTCTTTAAGTGGAGCATGTCCAACAGCTCTGGGTTTGACATAGCTTTGTATGTTAGGCAGAGATCGACTCTGAGTAGGCGGTATGTGATGGAGTAAAGCTAGAGTTTTTTGAGACGGTCTGTGTAAGGCATCTGTTTGAGGCCAGTAATCCTCTTTGTGAGGTATTTTTGCAGCCTTTCCAGTTGTTGTAGATGTCTTGTGAGGTACATACCAAAAGGGGCATTGTACTCTATAATGGGTCTAATGAGTGATGAGTAGAGGGGAACAATGACCTCTTTTTTTCTGGATGAGAAAGCTTTTGTGATGAGGTGTGCCATGTAGAAGGATTTCCTGACCACTTTGGCGATGTGATTATCAAAGGAGAGACTACTGTCTACCTGTGTCCAAAGGTCTCTTATCAGACTTTCGGTGCTAAGTAGACTACCGCCTATGTGGTAGTTCATGGGTACAGAATTTTTACCAAAGGGGATGACAATGCACTTTTTGGCATTGAGCTTGAGACCATGTCTTTGACACCAGGCATCTGTCTCAGTGAGGCCCTTTTGTAGGATTTCCACATCATTAGGAGTTTCAATTATGGCTCCTAGTTTGCAGTCATCTGCAAATTTAGTTAGCCAAAGACCTTCTGTGTTAGCCTGTACTTCAGAGAAGTAGATACCAAACAGGAGAGGACCCAGGACTGAACCCTGTGGTACTCCACTTGTCACTGGTCTGAAGTCTGATTTGGAGTCTGCTACTTTCACAGTGTGAGTTCTTTCAATAAGCCAGTTGGCAACCCATCTTGCGACATAGGAATTTATACCTAGTTTAGTGAGTTTATCTATAATTCCAGAGTGGGGGATGGTGTCGAATGCCTTGGTGAGATCTAGATAGGCTGTGTGAACCATCTTACCCTCATCCATGGCCTTGCTGACTACTTCAAAAAAGTCTATCAGGTTTAGGAGACATGATCTGCCTTTTACAAACCCAAACTGTGTGGGGTCCAGGATTTGGAGATCTCCAATGTCTTTGTTTATGAGTTCCATGATGATACGTTCCATGGCCTTGCAGACGAGGCTCGTCAGGCTAATGGGGTAGCAGTTCCCGGGGTCTGTTGTGGCCCCCCCCTTTGTGGAGTGGGATAACTGTTGCGGTGCACCATTCAATGGGCACAAAGCCTGAGGTGAGGCTATGATTGAACATGGTACTTAGGTGAGGTGCCAGTTCATTTTGTAGTTCATGTAGAAGGCAGCCTGGGATGTTGTCAGGTCCCATGGATGCTGTGTTCTTGGCTTTGGAGAGAGAAGTTTTTACCTGTGCAGCCGTGATTACAGGAGCTTTGCATTCTTCCGGTATAAAGATGGGCCCTTTAGGGGGTGAGGGGGGGGGGGGTAAAGTTAGCACTGAACCTATCTGTCAGGATGTTGGCAATATCAGTTGGTTCTGTATATTTAGTGTCATTGTGCTGTAACTCAGAGCAGATCTGAGTGTTGCCATTGAGATTTTTAACATAGCTATAGAGTGCTTTGTGGCTGTCTTTAGAATCAGTGGCAATTTTGTTTTCATAACTAGCTTTGGAGGATTTTATGAGGGATCTCAGCTTCTTACTGAGGCTGACCAGGGAGTTCCTCCAATCATGGGATTTTACTCTTTTTTGCAACAGTTTCTTTCTTCTGTTGTAGAGTTTGTTTATGGCAGAAGACCACCAGATTGGCTTCCTTTTTTTGGAGGATAGCATCTTGGTTCTGTTAGGGATAGCACGATCCATGCACTTGTGTAAGTGCTTATAAAGTGCATTTGTGTAGGATTCAGCAGTCGTACCTCTATTGTCCATCTGCATGGGTGTCATGAAGTTTGCCACTTCTGTCTTAAGAAGCGTGAAGTTGGCTTTGGATAAATTTTTTATGGTTGTTTTCCTAATGGGGGGTGGGAGCGGGATGTGGATGTCTAGGGTGATTAGCTTGTGGTCGGATCTGACCAAAGAGGAGCTGACCTCTGGTGTGGAACACCGGTCACCCATGTTGGTGATGACCAGGTCTAAGATATTGCTGCCTCTAGTGGGGGTGTGAATAAGTTGATCCAAAGCATTGGAATTGATGATTTCCAGAAAACGTTGAGCAAAAGAGTTGATACATGAGTAGTTTTCCCAGTTAATGATAGGGTAGTTGAAATCACCCATTATTAGAGTGTTGGGTTATACCTTAATATTTTCCAGTGTATCAAGAAAAGAAGAGTGGGAATCCTGGGGCATGGTGAGGGGTCTGTAGCAAGCTACAATCTGGATTGCGGTTTTGCCCAGACTTAGTTGAACTTGGATAATCTTGGATGCATTATGCTGAGCAACTAGCTTGGAGGTGTGGATATCCTTAATGAATATGGACATGCCTCCACCTTTAGTGTTTCGGTCCGGGTTTGGTGGCTGAAAGGTGTGGTATGAATTATAGCCTGGTAATGCAGGGGTGCTCTCTGGAGCTTTGAACCAGGTCTCTGTCACTGCACAGATGTCAATGTTCTCCATTTTAAGGAGTGCCTCGAGTGAGTGCATTTTGAGGTTTAGACTTCTAGCATTGAGTAGCACTACCCTCAGATTTTGCTTGCTTGTACCTGTTACAGTGGTGGATTTGTCATTTGAACCTTGCCTAAAAAAGGCACTATAGGGGTGGCAAGAGCCTTTGCCAGTATCCAGAATCCCAAGGGTGACAGGTGCAGGCCATCTCTGGCAAAGCAGCGTGGTCTTTCGATCATGTCATCCCAGGCAGACAGGTACTGGATTCCCTTAGAATGACACCAGAAGTTTAGCCAATTGTTAAAGTCAATAATTTTGTCCTTGTAATGTGGTGTCATTCTGGGTGATGGCAGGATGCTACTCAGGGCTAGGGTCATACCGGCCTGGGCTACAAGTTCAGAGAGCTCCTCCATGTCTCTTTTCATGTAGTCCAGGGAGGTAAGTCTCAGGTCATTCACACCAACATGGACAATGACAGAGTCATATTTGTACTTGTTGTGGAGTGACCTGAGTGTGTGCATTATGTGGTGGATCCTGGCACCTGACAGGCAGCTGACAGTAACTTTTTCCTTGTTTAGCCTGGTGAGTGGAACATCAGTGTGCCTGATGATAGAGTCACCTATGACTAGAGTGTTGGGTACGTTATGCCTTATGGGCTGTAGTTGAGTGGCACACTGAGTATGTGGACTATGTGTCATTTGGGTTGTGTTGGGGGGTGGAGGTTGCTTGCATTTCTGCTTTGAAGGTCTCTGTTGTTTGGGCAGATTAGTACAAAGAGCCTATGCGAATGTAGGTGTGTGTTTTGTGGTTCTGTGTGTGTGTGTTTTGGTGGTGTAGGTTTTGAGGGACTATGTGATGAGTGTGGTGCGGTGCAAGTGTTTACCTTCTCCTCTTGACTGTCTAGGCCTGTCTTTGGTAAAGAGAGCTTTGCTTCCAGTTTGGCTATATAAATGCATCTCTCACAGGTTGTAGTGTTGGGTGGTAGGAGGAGAGGGTTGTCTGTGTACATGAGGCAATTGCTGCATTGTCTCAAGATGCCCAGATTCATCAGGTAGACAGGAGAAAACACTGGGAGCTGACCTTTAGACATGCCTGAATAGGTGCTTATTTATTAAGTACTAAAAAATGCTTTCCTCTAGACAAGTGAGGAAAGCTGAGTGCTGTAGTAATTTGTAACTTATTTAGTGCTTACAATGAGTTCTGAACAAGTGCTGAGATCAAATAAACAGATGAGTGCTAAAACTAAAAAGCTGGCTAGTTGCAAGGGAAATTTTGAAAAACAGACTTTATGATGCCAGGAATAGTTTAACCCCAGTTAAGTTGGGGGGGGGGCTTAGGAGCTCATAAACAGTCCTGGACACAGCAAATCCATATCTGACCTGCCACAGGAAAGGGGGGAAGCAAGCTTAGAATTTTTTTTTCCAGTAAAGTGGAAATGGAGAAAGCTGGAACAGAAGTTAATTCAACGTTAGGAATCGAATGGGTTGGCCTTCACAAATGTTCTCTATTAGATTGAGTGAACTAATGACACTAGACTGGGAGGAGTGTCACAGATCAAATATACAGTATGGGCGGGCAACTGCAAAGCCATCAAGTATAAAAACACACAACACTAGGGAGGGTGGGTCGGAAAAAAATATAGTTCCTAGCTGTAGCCACTAAATGAAAGTTTTAAACAGATCAAGGAGCAGACTAGAGAATGCTTTTAGCAGACAAAAATGCACATAAAGGTTCAGATAGAGCAATCACAAACAGAAAATACAACTCTCAGTATGAAAAATCAGTTTACAGTTAAGTAATATTAAAACAGTTTAAAACAGTACATAAATGCAGTGAAACAATAAAAAAGCTTTATAACAGTGCAAAAATATAGTAGATCAACTGTATAGCACAATTATAAGCATTTCAGAAGTGCAATTCAGTGAAATAAGTGTAAGAAATAACAGCCTGCTCTTGGAATCTTAAGGAATTTCCACTTATGCAATGCAATCCAGAGCATGACAATACATTCTTTGAACACAATGCATCTTTGTAGTGCACAAATGCAAGCATATTGCTCAACTGGAAAGGCCCCAACATTTTTAACTAAAACTATTTATGGCTTTTTATTCTTCACTGATCCTTGTAGATTAGCACAACTCTCATTATGCTCAGTAACCTTCCCGGTGCAACAGTGTGACCTGGGTCTCACTTTTCAAGCCATGAATACCCAAGCCTATTTGACTTCATATTTGTTCACAAAACCAGTGTCTCTACAAATAAATTTACACCAACAATTACACAAGACTCACTGGAAGGATTGATTCCTAATTTAATGTATTTCCAGCCTGTTACTACTACAAGTCAAGCAAATAACTAAATTGTCTGCCTTTAAGGCCAGTTTTGAAGACTTGATGGTTAGACACAAATTTATATCGGAGTTATCATGTCCAGGCTTGCTTGATTTGAGAGTAGACATTCTTCAATACTCTCAAAATGATGGCAACAACATTTAAGTGTGTCTACTTAAAAGTGCATATATGACTAGGCCTTTTACAGTCCTTGACATCACCTACCTAGCATTTTTCTATGTTTCATGTTTTTTATTTAGTTAATACATTTCTCCATTTCATTCCTTTCCAGTAATTTAATTTTTGTTGGCAAGTTCTAATCATTATTTTATACAAAAAAAGAAAATATGACAACTGCATCTGAACATTTGTCAGGGAGTAACACTGGAATAGACTAAGCCTTTTATTTACATAGAATACCAGATACACAGAGCAAGGGTGGGGGTGGGGTGGAGGTATGGAATACATTTCTGTTCTTAGAATGAACTGAACACTGAAGAATGATGTATGCAATCCCAGATATGAAAAATTTTACCCCTACTATCATAGGTTAAAATAATAATAATAGTTTTATTTTTATAATTCTTTTTATCATCATTTACACGTTAATCTCATAAAGACTTTTCTGTTTCTGCATTTCAATAATATCTGCATTCTGAGCACTTTTTAATTCAAGTAATAAAGACACGTGACAAACAACTGGTATCTCTAGCACAGCTATGAACAGATGTTCACAGGCTGAACTTTACAATGGTGTCAATACTCTTGTAAATAATGAAAATCTGATTTCATGATTCAAAATATATACAAACAGATGTATTGTTTGTGTACAGTTTCTCAAACTATTGAAATGAGCCATTCAAGCTAGACACAATGTATTAACAGTAGTGTTGTTCACAGTCTCTAAGATGTTGTATAATTCAAATGCTCATACTGTGCTGCTACACGTATTTACATTAATGCAGTATTCATTGTTCTCAAATTAACAGAACTCTAAACAAGAGGTAATGCTTCTTTATCTGCTGTAGCTATAGGCCCAAATTCTCTGGCCCTCTCACAATCTACAAAATTATATATTACAATACTTTTTATGCTATATTGTTTAATGTTGTTGTGTCTTTCGGCTTTTCCCGGTTAGGGGTCGCCACAGTAGAACTCCGGTCCGCTAATGATTGGCAGTAGATTTTTTCATGCGGAGTTGCTAGCCCTGATGCCCAACCTTCAACGAAGGTATGCACATTCATGCACGTCTCCACACAGAAGACACTTTAACTGAGAATCGAACAGGACAACGTCTTACTGTGAGGCGACAATGTTACCACAGCACCACAACCGCAGTGCTATATTGTTTAATAAATAATATAATAAATATGAGCATACTACATATCGTCATAGTTTATTGCAGAAAATTATTCTCATATCATTGTTGACAAGTATTGTAAGTATCGACAGCCAGTACCATGGTACTACTTAAAATGACATCTGTCATGCTGTTTGGAACAATCATGTTTAAAGAAATGTCTTATTCTAATACCAGAAGCAATAATGATCCCCTGGATTCAATAAACTCTGTGCAGGAATAGTGCTATTCCTAAACGGAGTGAACCATGTCCATTTACCCTTAGCTTTAACAGCAGCATGCCTTGCATATTCATGAAGGTGCGCTGCTGCTAAGGGGGCATGTTTAGGTAGTTCATGCACATCTAACATGCCACCTGCACTCAGAAAGCACTGCATGGCACTTTTTAAAAGCATTTCAGTGTCCGCGTACACAGAAATCAAATAAAATGAGTATTTCAGTGACCGCAGACACTGAAATAGATAGGGGAGCAAGAAGTCATTGCAGGGAGTGTGTGACAGGTTCTGTCATACACACCCTGCATTGTAAAAGTGCATTATGGCCATAGTTCTCAGCTGTACAGTTTTCCACAGAATGCCCAGATGCTTGCTTCACATAGCTCTCAACCTCCTAGAGCAAAAAAGCTGTACAAAGCCATAAATAATGGGGGAACAAAGGCACAAAAATAGGGACACTTTTTAAATATTGCACATACAATCCAAGAAAGTTGATAGAATAAAAGGTTTGCATTATGACGGACTTCCTGAAGGTATGAAAACTGAAACCCAAATGTCTGCCATTGTAAAACTGCCATACGGCCATAGCCCTCAACTGTATAGCTTTCTGCAGAGTGCCCAGATGCCAGCCTCACATACCTCTCAACCTCCTAGAGCAAGAAATCCATACAAATCCATAAATAATGGGGGGGACAAAGGCACAAAAATAGGAAAACTTTTTAAATATTGCACTTACAAACCCAGAGAGATGATAGAGTAAAATGTTTGCATTAGCACGGGCTCCCTGAAGTGTATGAAGACTGAGACCCAAATGTCTGCCATTGCAAAATTGCCTTACAGCCATAGCCCTGAAATGTACAATTTTCTGTAGAATGCCAAGAAGCCTGGCTCACATACCTCTCAAAATCCTAGAGTAAGAAAGCTGTACAAAGCCATACATAATGAGGGGACAAAGGCACAAAAATAGGGACACTTTTTAACTATTGCACATACAAGCCCAGAAAGTTGATAGAATAAAATTCTTGCATTATCATGGACTTCCTCAAAGGTATGTGGACTGAAACCCAAATGTCTGCCATTGTAAAACTGCCATATGGCCATAGCCTTCAACTGTACAGGTTTCCGCAGAATGCCCAGATGCCAGCCTCACGTACCTCTCAACCTCCTAGAGCATGAATCCTGTACAAAGTCATAAATAATGGGGGGATAAAGGCACAGAAATAGAGACACTTTTTAATTATTGCACTTACAAACCCGGAAAGCTGATAGAATAAAAGGTTTGCATTAGCACAGATTTCCTGAAGGGTATGAAGTCTGAAATCCAAATGTCTGCCAGTATGGTTTGACTTAAATCCTGAGTTATTTGCCAATGATTTGTTAGAAAACCACAGTCACACTTCCTAAGTTTGTAAGAGCAATAATTAAAATCTGTCCCTATGTGTCCCTTTACAATTTCCCTTACTGTGACTGACAAGGAGTCCAGATCGTGTAAATAAAGTGGGTTTATTAAATTTATTTTACCATCCTAAGGTATGTTTAAGTGTAGCTGAACAGGTGTGCACATTCTGGTCCTCTGCTCAGCATTGCTTAAACCTTCCAAAGGAGATAAATAAAAATATATAGCTAACGTCCTGACACCGAGTAGTGGTAAGAGTCCTGGCTTTGCATGCAGGCATTCATGGTTCGAGTACTAAGGCAGGCACTTTATTTTTACATGGGAAAGCAGTGTTAAAAATATTTTAATTTTGAATTATGTGTTAATTGATATTTGTCAATCAGAGTAGTATAGCTAGTCTAAAATGTAAGTGTAAGTGCATATAACATGTGTAATCACCCATATACACAAGTGTCCCATACAGAATAGTCACACCCCATGGTAATGTAATGAAAGCACATAGAGGGCTATCATGTAAAGTAAATCATATACACTTATTAATTGTCAGTAATGATTAATTAAGTCATTATGGCAATATTTTTTAAATGCTCAGCTATGCTAAGTCATTGGAAGCATTGCTTAAATGTGAATGCTAAGCAGCAGTCAGCTCAGCTAAACTAATTTGTGCACCGTTAATCAGTGCTCAGCAAGTAATCCTTTAAGCACTGTTCAACCCAGCTTAGTAGGTTTGCACACTGCTTAGCTGAGCTCAGCATTTTCCAAATGGTCCAATGATGGCAAAAGGTGGGAATATGGCCTTATTTAAATCATGCAGGTGGGAATACAGCCATAACCTGTTGTAGTTTGATCTCTACAGGAATATGTCTGGCATTGGAGAGGGAGCATGCTTTTGGGCACAACACTGGGGCATGCTGGAATCCAGGGTCATGACTGGACTCCTCGTAGAACACCATGATGACAGACTACTACAGGGCCAGTACCAGGGCTCTCAGTACAAAGCAGAGGCCTGGGACCATCTGGCACATGACCTCACCAGTACCACTGTAATCCTCCAAACTGGTGAGCAGGTACAGCATCATTATGCCAACCTAAAGAGTAGGAAGGGGGAGCTGTTGGCCCAATGGATCCAAGATGCTTGGGACTGGAATGCTCCAGCAGTTTGTAAGTATCCCAGATATAACTGTACCAAATTCTAGCCTAAGTATGTAATATACAGGTATTTATAATGTTTGTTTCTCACCCCTACAGCTGCAGAAGAGAGGGCTATGAACATTGAGGCCCATGCCAACAGACTGACAAGGATGTGCAGACAGGCTGGTGAGTACAGATCTATCTTGCAGTATATAGTGCCATAAAGTAGAAGGAGTATATTGTTTACTGCCAGTAGGTATATTGTGTACTGTGTCTAATGAATAAATCACACTTGTCACACTAATAGTTATCCAAAGGATGTCCATTAATAAAAGCGTCATTTCACTGTAATAAAAATATACAACAAACGGTTGTGTTTACTCTAATATGTTGTTGCAGAAATAGAATGTGTACAGGTTCTTTACAGCAAATATGGCGTTGACAGCATAAAATGATTGAGACTGTTCTGGGAAACAGCTAGTATGCATTGCAGTCTTGTGTTAACCTTTACTTTCCAGATTGTATTATTTCAAAGGAGTAATGCACAGTACAATAACTATGGCCATCCATGAACTCACAGCAGTAAGGTCAATCTATCCAAACAACAAATTCATTCAAGTTCATTTAACACACAAGAACAAGCTATGTGAAAAAGTAAACAGGTGGGAAAATCATAATTTCCTGATAGCTAACACACCAGTAGAAACAGTAATAACTAACATATGGGTGGTGAAAATACTCACACAGTAGTGAAATGAACAGTAGAAAGAAATGAGAATTATTTGAAACATTCAGAAGACAGGTAAAGAAATGTGTGTAGTAGCTGTTAGAGGTGTAGAAATGTAGTATAGCTATAACAACTGTGGGTACACTGTGTATGTAGTAAAATGACAGCAAATATACAACACACTTCATTGCTCCACAGGATAGTACTGTCTGCAAATGAACCACAATTTTCCACAGTCCATACTGCTGAAGTAATGTGTCAACAGACAATGTCACCAAAGTGTAATACCCTATCAGCAGAGACAATGCCCTGTGACAGGTACCCTCAAATCACAGTATGTCACGTAGCTGTACAACAACCCCTTCTATTGATAATGTACCCATAGTTGTCACAACCAGTGGTATAAATTAATACTAGCTGGTCCATTAGTATGTACCAGGTAACACTCCAAGTTGTACAGTACAGGTATATATACACAGTGGTAGATGACTCTGAGCTGCAGGTAGGCCTGTATTGTGTCCTACCCCACTAAGTGCAGTAGTTAATGGACTTTTCTTCTCTCCCCACACCCCTCATCTGCATCAGTAATTATTATTCATATACTTCATGGTTATATTTCTCATCTATAATTTTCCTCTAAAAACCTAATGTTGGACAACATGTTTTTATATTTCATATAATTGGGCATCTGTTTTCATATGCTACTATAATATTAATTAGTTTATATTGTTTGTTGTTGTAATTGTTACCATAGTGCTGTTGCTGTTCTTGTCATTGTTACTGTTATGTATTTGCTTTGTTCATATTGTTAACTTGTTGCAAAATTTAATGTTCATGAAATAATATGCTATCATTGTTTGTTAAACTGTGCTGTAAACATGTTTGCATGCTGTTAAATCCCCATATCTTTGAATCCCAGAGCATTTTCCCATCTGATGTTGGAATCCCACCCATCCATGTTGTGTCTAATCTGGATACCAATCCCAGACAAACCCTGAAAGACCTCTGGGACCCACAACGGCCATTCCTCAGGCCCCTCTGAGATCTGCTCCCATCTCCTCTGGAGCAGGCCCTCCCACCTGGTGGAGTGATGTGTCTGCCCCCAGTTCCGCCATTCCTGCTCAGTTTTCCTGGGTGCGTGGCAGTGTCATCTGCATTGAGTTGGTGGCACATGCTAGATGGGGGCCACATCTGCCACATTGAGGTAGGGCAGCCCTGCCACATTTGGCTATGTATGGTGGCCAGTGGGTGGTGGCCTTTGGGTTTGGACTGGGATGCTGGGGTGGGGGTGGCATTGTGTGAAGTATGGGGCCTCTGGCTCCCAGTTCTCCTGTCCAATCTGTTGTGGGGTGCCTGTGTAACTGCCTGTGGGTCACCAGCCACCTGTGTCTGTCTCTTGCCTGTCCTCTGCCTCCCCCTCCAACAAAACTCCTCCTTCCTTGTCTGTCCCACCTCTTCTCTTCCACCTCTCTCTCCTCACATCTGTAAAAAGGTCCTCCAATCAAAAAAAACATCATTGCCCACATAGTTGCCCATTACATACTACAATCACACACCAGTGTAAATTGCCCACATGGAAAAACATGTCATTTCACTTCTTCTCACTCCACTCAATTGTTTCTCACAAGCCATTTCTTCATAATTCTCACAAATGCAAATGTTTGCTGTACAAATATGGCACAAAATGGGGACTCCATGCACCCTGTCTGCCCCATCCCTAGCTACATATCATATTCCTCCCCTGCCCCCTTTTTCACCCCTTTTTATACCCCCTTTTCTTTTTCCTTATTTATTTTAGCATCACAGGTGAATGCGGAATAAGCTTACTCTTTTAGCTAAGAGCTAATAGTCTTCTAAGTCAACTTACTTAGCTAAAAAAAGCTACAATGCACAAAAAACACCTTAACATCCTTGTTTTTAAAGAAAACTACAGTCTCCACTTTGTCCTGCTCAGCCCCTGTTCAGTCCAGCAATAAAATAGACAGCTCTGGCATACCAGCAACCTATGTACCACTAAATGTACCACTCACCCCTATTAGTCTGGACACTATAAAATTTGCTTTTTTCAAGGTCATCATGGTCAAGCATTCAAACATATAGAAAAAAAAAGTGTCTGTACAGTCAGTCATGTTTTGTATATGTAAGTATACACACACACACACACACACACACACACACACACACAAACACACATATATATATATATATATATATATATATATATATATATATATATATTATATATATATATATATATATATATATATATATATATATATATATATATATATAATATATATATAAATATAATATATATATATATATATAATATATATATATATACACATTAGTCATCATCATACTCAATAATTCAAATCTGCAACTGTCAACAAGAAAAAACAAACAAACAAACAACAAAACAACATGGGGGACAATGGACCAAAACAGGGACACATTTTTATAAACTTCAAATAAAAGTTGCAAGTTTTCTTTTTAAATTTCATTTGTTTCAGCATATGAGGTCTGAAGTCTGAATGTCATGAATTTGTTATTATTGTCATTATTTACTGACATAAATCCTCAGAACATCACAGTGAAATACCAGAAAAAATTTTGTGGAAATTGGAAAAAATAAAAATATGAGCCAAACTCTGGGACATTCTGTTAATCTCCTGGCAGTTGACAGATATGCTCAGAACCAAATAAATAAAAGCCTGACAAAGTGAGGGGACAAAGGCATGATAATAGGGACACATCTGAAATACATGAGTAAATAAGATGAGAGAGTTGCTGCAGTAACATGTCTTTTCTAACATATATTGATTGAAATTGAAAAATTAGAGATCATTGAGTTCTCATTAGTTAGTTTCAATCCTCCTTTTCTTACATCATCCTTATGTCACAATTTTACACAACAGGTTTGACAGGGGAGACCAAATATGAGCAACTGGGCATCCTACGAATATCTATACATATAAATATAACAACTACACTGAGCACTGGAGCATGTCACCAAGCACCGTCTAAACTATAGTAAGACTGACACAATATTACCCCAAATCAGCTCTGGGGACATACACATACATTTGCAAATATATAAGTATATAAGGCAGGGATACAGTAGTAGTAAAAAAAAAAGACAGTGTAGTGTGAAAGTGCATACCCACAACCAAATGCACCACAGTCACAGTGACATACCAGTAAGCCAACTGAATACTAGAGTATAATGACTGTGTGAACAAAAATATCCTGTTTGCCACTCACACACTACTCCTACATATACTGCCCCAAGTCACAGTGTAGAAGGATTCCTGAGTCACATGTCTCAGTCTTCCCCTACTAACATATAGACCACCAGAAAATGGAGCAACATGCGCAGTCAAATAGAAAGGACCCATGACACTCACATGCACCCCCCTCCCTACACAGCCCAACTAACATTTACACACTACACTGTTACACAATCTTGACAGTCTGTTAACAATGGCCAGACATACACAGACCTCTCATCTGTACAGATTCCCGTCAGAATGTCCAGCCTTTGGCCTCATATATATGGCCTCTTCCTCGTAACATGTCTGGGAGTCTGCTGCATCACTGGAATGATATCAGGAATAAAGGCACTAAATAATATTATACCATAGCTATCAACCTCTTAGTGCATGACATATGGACAAAGCATGATATAATTGGGGGACAGAGGCCCCAAAACAGGGGCATATTGGAAACATTGTTGTTATAAACTGAGAAAGTTGTTGGTGTTACAGAGTTTGTTGTAACATATTTGAGGGATATGAAGTCAGAAAAATAAATGGATGTTATCATTTACTGAGTGCAATCCCCAGAGTATCCTACTCATTTGCCAAGGACAAAAAACATCTGGGGAACCAACCAAACATAGCAGGCAAGCCTCTAGCCATTCTGCAGCTAGCCCTACAGCTGAGAATTATGGCATCCACATACAACTGTCAGGCTTAAAATCACACAGAAAATGCATATCCAGACAAGCCCTGTTAAACTAGCATTATTCCAACTCTATAACAGCAATACCTACATTCTGTCCCTAAGTCTGGAATGTTCTCTCCCATTTTGTTGGACTGTCTCCACAAGTCTTATTGTAAGAGGTATTCCCATCTACCCTCTGTGATGCTGTAGATCACACACCTCCATGATGTTCTCCTCACAGGCAAAGAAATGGGGCAACACCCACACGAAGCACTCAATTATTGGAGTGTGTTGTCATGCCATTGGCTATTGGAATAACAACACAGCTGTTCTGCATGCAATTAGCAAGTGGGGGACACCAGTTGGTGCACAGGCCATCACCTGATCATGTGTATTACCTACAAAAGGCAAGCAGCTGCCGATGCAAAACATGTCTATACCTCTATGTAATTAGACAGAGAAAGAGACAGAAAAGCAATTAAACAAACCAAACAAACCAACAAACCAACTATTCTAGACTACTTGGAAAAAAAGAACAGGTATGTGAAACAAGTAAGCATGTAATAGAATGCAGTAGGGGATATGTAATAATGGGAAATAATGGGAAATAGGAAGTTAAACAAATATGTCTCAGCAAGACTTGCTGTACTGATATATTGCTAATTAGCACATATGGCCATAGCATCTGGTTCTGTCTTCAGTGACATAAATCGCAGCTCAGGCCCCTGAATCACCTCAGAAAAGGACAGCTCACATATGACTACTATTGGAGTGTCTGTCAAATAATACTGAATGTGACACTGCTAGGCCAGCTACTGGGATGTTGTAAATATCCATATGTTACTTGTGAATACAACTATGATACACATTTGTCTTGCAAATCTAAGAGACCTATACAGGGTATGTGCATAGTAAACTACTGTCACAGAAGTGTGTGTTGAACTGCATGTGATATACTGAGCTCATACCATTCAACTGTCCACTATTCTGTACACTAACCACATGTGTGCCTAATATTTATAGTCATTTAAACAAAGAGTTGTGTTATGTCTGGGAAATCATTGGCAAATCTGGGAACACTGACATCAGAACATAATAGCATACTTATGAATGTCAGACATCCTGCAGGGTATTTCTGTGAATGTAAAGTCTACCATGCTATCAACTGACTTAAATATGTTACAGTAATTTTAATAAAGTGTCACTATTTTTGGGCCTTTGCCCCCCATTTATGTGTGCCGTCATCCAGATGTCCTGCTCTAACAGGTTGGAAGGCATGTCTAAGCAGCAAGAGTGCAAATACAGTGTGCCATCCTGACATAGAACAGAAATGTGTATCAGGTATCACCTGTGTATATATGTATGTATGAGTAGGTGTAGCTGGAAGCTGAAAAACAACAGATATGAGTTGCAAGTAGTCAGGTAAATAAGCTGTACATGTTGTACACTTGTGTAATCTGAGTTGCAGTGCATCCAACAGACAGAAATGTCTACAACTACTGGTTGTTTCATTGCCCTGATACAGAAATGGGTACTAGAATAAGCATGATTATCAGGTTGAAATTGGAGAAGTGTCCAACTGTGTTATGACCTCGTGTCCATGCCTACTACAAACAGCTATATGAGCACCTACATAGCTGTATGAACTCAGCAATACCTGACTTGTAAAACCTACCTCCACCAAGGTAGAGTAATGCCCTTTGGTGGACAGGAGCAATACACAAACCACATAATAGGTTGCTATATTCTCTGTAAAGGGCCAAGTAGGTGCAGACACCAACTTGGAAGCATGTCCACCTTTGTCTGAACAAGCATATAAGGTCACAGGTGAATCACTGTAAGACTAACTATTAGTACAAATTGGACACATCCACTCCACCAAGACCAGTCACAAGGCCATCTTCACATATGTCTTCCATCTCAGAGACAACAACCCAAACCACCCTGTACTGGTAGTCAATCACACCACATACACATATGCCATAGCTATAGCCAACCAGCTGCAGAGAGGTTAAGTGAAAACATCACCCCACCTGTCCTCCATAAGTATAGTTGGATATGCACAGCACCCGCACCCCTCCCCTCATCAACAGGGAGCAGGTCCATAATGCCTACTCAAAAGCAAAAAACTGAAGTCCCCATGGGACCTGATAACATCCCTGTCTGCATCCTACATAAATTCAGGCATGTGCTCCCAGCTCCATTACATAGTTAAACAAAGCCTGAGCACCATCCACACCCCATCTGCATGGAAGATGGCCACTGTAATCCCTCTACACAGAAGTGAATGCTGAAAGGAGGATTATGCAATTTATGGCTTTCACTGGGGGGAGCATGACACATCAGGATCAGAAGTGCAATGCAGGCTCATACTGTGCTGATAGCTAACAGGGGTATGATGTGGTCGTAAGTGGTGGCTATTGCTAGTCAAGGTTGATGTGCAGGTTCTATAAATAATGTTGACAAATGTGTTTATCTTTTTATGTCTTCCAGGTGCAATGCATTGCACCAGACAACCGGCATACACAGAGGCTGAAACTGCTCTGATCAGCGACAGCATAATCCAGCACTGTGGGGTCATGTCTGGCCGTAGCCAACAACATCTGTGGGAGCCTTGTGGGATGAGTTTGTCCACAGGGTAAACAATGTCAGCCTGCATGCATAAACATATGAGCAGGTCAATCATCGTGCGACCGACCTAATCCACCATGCCTGGTGAAGGGCTGTTGCCATGGCCAGGGATCACACAGCCACAGGTGGGGGTACTGCCATGCAGGCCCCACTTACACCCAGTGAGGAGCGCCTTGCCAAACTTGGGGCACCCATAACACACCAACATCAAAGTGAAGACATCCACATTGTGGAGGTGGGTGGCATCCAGACAACAGGCAAGGAATGTGCAGGTAAGGCCCCAGTGGACAACAATCGACTAGTTTAGCAGCCATACCAGTATCCATAGAGTATCTAGATGCATATGTCAGGTCAAATTGTAGTTGTGAGTGGGTTTTTGTAATGCACATATGTGCACATCTATGGTGAAGGACAGCAAATTGTTTAGTATTGGAGCCTGTGCTGTAAATGTGCAGAAAAGCTGCATTCATCTTGTGCCAATGCCACATGTGAGTCTGCTGACAATAACTCTCTCCCACAACTACATAATCTGGATGTGGGAAAGTAGCCTAAAACTGGTGAATATGGAATTGTCCTTTTGTCGATCACAAATACCCCATTCATATTAAGGGCATGCATTTTACCATGCACACAACTGTCACTCCTAACCATATTGTGACATGTGCATGTTCACATGTGGTGGGGTTAACTGCATTGCATCACAGTGGTCACCACAGAGACCTATTTTCAGGAGATGTAACATTTCAGTAGCATATCTCACAACCTGTCAGTGCAAAAAATCTGGACAGAGACTGACAAAATGGGGGACAAAGGCCCAAAAATAGGGACATGTTGTAAATATTACTCTTATACAGTAGATATAAAAAGTGTATACATCCCTGTTAAGATGCCAATATTAGACCACAATAAATCATTCCAAACCTTTTCCTACCTTTAATGTGACCTATAACCTGTACAATTCAATTGAAAAACAAACAAATTTGTTAGAGGAGTAGTTATGAAGAATAAAAACTTACAATAAGCTGGATGCATAAGTGTGCACACCCTTAAATTAATACTTTGTTGAAGCACCCTTTGATTTAATTACAAAATTCAGTCTGCTTGGGTACACACCTGCCATCAATTAAAGAGACTCTGAGTAACACCAAATAATGGTTAGTTGTCCTAGTAGGATTTTCCTGACATTTACTCATTTGCCTGGTACAGCAAAAGCCATGGTTTGCAGAGAGCTTACAAAACATCAAAGGGATCTCATTGTTGAAAGGTATCAGTCAGGAGTAGGGTACAAAAACATTACCACAGCATGGCATATACCATGGAACACAGTGAAGACACTCTTCATAAGGTGGAGAAAATATGGGACAAAAGTGATGTTCCAAAGAACTGGACATCACTCCAAAATGGAAGAAAAGACATGACAAAAACTGGTGAGGGAGGCTGCCAGGAGACCTACAGCAACACTGAAGGAGTTGAAGGAATCACTAACAAGTACTGGTTGTGTACTACATGTGACAATATTCTCCCATATTCTCCATATGTCTGGCCTATGAGGTAGGGTTGGAAAATGGAAGCCTTTTCTCACACAGAAAAACATCCAGGTCTGGCTCAGTTTGCAAAACAATAGATCAAGTCTCCCAAAAGCATGTGGGAAATCTGTTATGGTGTAATGAGACCAATGCTGAACTTTTTGGCCACAATTCCAAAAAGTGCGTTTGGTGCACATACAACACTTTACATCACCAAAAGAACAACATCCACATGGTGACGCATGGTGTTGCTGGTGTCCTTCTTTGGGGTTGCTGTTCATAAGCTGCAACTGAGGCTTTAGTTAAGGTGGAGGGAATTAAGAACAGTTCCAAATATCACTTTTGGCCCAAAACCTTCAATCATCTGCCAGAATGCTGAAAATGAAGAGGATTTTCACTTTTTAACATGACAATGACCCAAAGCATACATCCAAATCATAAAAAGAATGGCTTCACCAGAACACAATCAAGGTTATGTATTGACCAAGCCAGAGTTGAGACCTAACTCCAACAGGAAATCTGCATTGTCACCTGAAGAGGGCTGTGCACAAGAGATGCCCTCACAATCTGACAGAGTTGGAGGGCTTTTGCAAGGAAGAGTGTACAAGTATTGCCAGGTCAAGATGTCCCATGCTGATGAACTCCTTCCCAAGAAAACTGAATGCTGTAATTAAATAAAAAGGTGCTTCAACAAAGTATCTGTTTAAGGGTTTTCACACTTATATAACCAGCCTATTGTACATATGTCATTTATTATATTTTATACCTAACACATTTGTTTGTTTATCAATTGGATTGCATAGGTTATGTGTCACTTTAAACATGGGAACTGTTTTGAAATGATTTATTGTAGTCTCATTTTGTATATTACAAAAACATAGCATGTTAACAGGGGTATGTACCCTTATTATATCCACTGTAAGCTTAGAAAATTGTTGGTGTAACAGGATTTATTTTAACAAACATTTACTGCAGGTTTTAAAGTCTGAAACTCAAATGTATGTCATTAATTTGTGATGTCAATCCTCAGATTATCCCAGTAATATGTCAGACAAACACAGGATTTATGAGGAACAGAGCAAAAGTATGAGACAGACATCTAGACATTCTGCGAAAATCTGTACGGTTGTGATGTATGTTCTGTAGGAGTTGCCAGTTTGCTATACAGGTAAACAGCAATAATGTGTACATGAGTGCAGTTTGTGTTAGGTAAAGGCCCATCACCCATTAACACTACTCACATATCCCAGAGGTGTATATTAGTAACAACATGGAGTGAAAATGGCTGCACTGCATGATGTTGAGGGCCTGTCCAGGATGTGTATGTTGTGGTCTGATTGTGTGTCGTACATATCACCATTTGGATATTGTGATGTCTTTGTAATGCCTTTGTGCCACCTCACCTGTATGTGTAACTGTGTGTGTGCATGCATGTATGTGTGAGTGTGTGTGTGTGTGTGTGTGTGTGTGTGTGTGTGTGTGTGTGTGTGTGTGTGTGTGTGTGTGTGTGTGTGTGTGTGTGTGTGTGTGTGTGTGTGTGTGTGTGTGTGTGTACCAGCCAACCTTATAGTGCAGGTATTAATTTACATATGCTGTCTTCCTCTCACAGGTGGCAATGGGGGTTGATGCCTCCCGCTCAGAACCTGATGTCAATGTCTCTGTGGACTCTGATGATGATGGTGGTCATTGTGAGGCACAGGTGGGGTTGTCAGAGGTTAATCTGTGCCATTGTTTGGCATCCCACTGTTGACCACAATGTCTCCACACACAGTTACAATGCCCACACATACCCTGCCCCCAGTGGCCAGAGATAATGGACAGTGGGTGGGTGGTGGTATGGAACAGGCTAGTGTGCTGAGTATGGCATGTGTGAGTGTAGACATTAATCATAGCCAGAGTGCAGTTGAGGTCGCATACAGGGGGATGGACAGGGGTGCTCAAAGGAAGACTGTTGTCCATCAGGCCCCTATCAGAAGTGCCACAGCAGGTGTCACCAGGCACATGTTTCAGGCTGTCAGGCAGGCACAGGCATGTACTGATCGCAACACCATACAAATACTCAGGTTCTTGGATGCACATCTTCCTGATGTCCGTGGCAAACTAGATGACCTTGTTGAGGCCATACATGACAATACTGAGGTCATGAACAGATGGTGGGTTGAGATCATGGCACTCCTCGACCATGGAATGTCTGTGCTGGAGCATGTAGTGGGAGATGGATGGCAGCCACGTGGACATAGGCCAGCACCACAATCTGCCAAGGGTCTATTAGGCCGTGCACCTTCACACTCCTCTAGTGGCAGTACCTCCAGCACTACCAAAGGAGGGTGCTGTCCACACCACAATGCAGCAGGCCATGGGCATGTGGTCCTGGCCGGTCCTGTCAGGGATATGGATCCAGCAGACATAAGTTACCATCGGGGAGTAATACTGCATCTGGCCTTGGGCCTGGTGGTGCCAGTGAGACCCCTGGCAGGACCAGTTCCTGTGTCCATGGCCAGAGATGGTGACCCTGCCAGGTACAGTCCACTGCTGTCCAACATAACCCTGTGTAGGGTGGCCACATGACATGACTATGTACATACAAAAACACGCACACATATCACTATCACAGACAGGTCACCTCCAGACACACACAGCACCTCTGCATGGCCCATTTATAGAACACCCCTCCAAACACACAGACATGATGTCAACAGTATGGCCCAGCCTAGGCCTCTGGCAGACCCACACCACACCCTGTGCATATGATGATACCTGTGCCACATCCCTGTCATCCATACCATCAATTCGATGCAGGGACATGCTAATATGGGTCTGATGCACAGGGTAAATGTAGTACATTGTAGCTATGTAATGCTGTGTTAGGTGTTTCTGCTTGCATTTGTTCTGGGTACACAGCAAAGTGTATGTACCTTATTAGCCATGATGCATTATTGGTGTTAGTACTGCTGACTGAATGTAGTCTGACATGCTGTATTCTATTTGTGTTCCAGGTGTCTGTGTGTCCAAAGGCTGTGGCCCTGCAGACATTACTAATGTGGAGTATGGCAGAGTAGAAACACATCAACCATTTCATAGCCAAGGTACAGCTGTATATGTACATGTTTACCAGGTGTGTATGCATGCAACAGTGTGTGAGGACACTGTTAGCAGACAGAGTGACCTTGCATACATACCCCTTGACACACACAGACTTCAGTGTTATGTAGTATCACAGGCTCACACACACAGAGGAGGTTACAGGAGTACTG